>NW_024470394.1:129054-167981 GCF_900496995.4 Aquila chrysaetos chrysaetos | reverse complement strand
ATCCCAAATGTTTCCAGGACCCTAAAACGGGCCCAAACGACCCTTGGGACACCAAACCAGCCCAAAGTCTCCTCAGGACCCCAGAACCACCTAAACTGCTATCAGGATCAAAGAACCCTCTGAAAGCATCCCCAAAACTGCCCCAAACCATCCTTGGAACCCTAAAAACCCCTAAAGCTCCTAGGACACCAAAACTGTGCCGAGCCACTCTCGGGACCCCAACCCCCTCAAAGCATCCCCAAAATTGTGCCAACTGTCCTTGGGATCCCAAAGTGTTTCCAGGACCCTAAAACGGGCCCAACGACCCTTGGGACACCAAAACCAGCCCAAAGTCTCCTCAGGACCCCACAACCACCTAAACTGCTGTCAGGATCACAGAACCCTCTGAAAGCATCCCCAAAACTCTCCCAAACCATCCTTGGGACCATAAAAGCACTCCAAAGTTCCCCTGAGTACCCAAAACTGCCCCAGACCATCCTTGGAACCCTAAAAAACCCCTAAAGCGTCCCTAGGACACCAAACTGTGCCGACCACTCTCGGGACCCCCCCAGACCCACCTCAAAGCATCCCCAAAATTGTGCCAAACTGTCCTTGGGATCCCAAAGTGTTTCCAGGACCCTAAAACGGGCCCAAACGACCCTTGGGACACCAAAACCAGCCCAAAGTCTCCTCAGGACCCCAAAACCACCTAAACTGCTGTCAGGATCACAGAACCATTTGAAAGCATCCCCAAACTGTCCCAAACCATCCTTGGGATCCCAAAACCACTCCAAAGCGTCCTCAGGACCCCAAAACTGCCCCAAACCATCCTTGGAAACCTAAAAAACCCCTAAAGCGTCCCTAGGATACCAAAACTGTGCTAAACCACGCTCGGGACCCCAGACGCACCTCAAAGCATCCCCAAAATTGTGCCAAACTGTCCTTGGGATCCCAAGTGTTTCCAGGACCCTAAAACCAGCCCAAACGACCCTTGGGACACCAAAACCAGCCCAAAGTCTCCTCAGGACCCCACAACCACCTAAACTGCTATCAGGATCACAGAACCCTCTGAAAGCATCCCCAAAACTCTCCCAAACCATCCTTGGGACCATAAAAGCACTCCAAAGTTCCCCTGAGTACCCAAAACTGCCCCAGACCATCCTTGGAACCCTAAAAAACCCCTAAAGCGTCCCTAGGACACCAAAACTGTGCCGAGCCACTCTTGGGACCCCAGACGCACCTCAAAGCATCCCCAAAATTGTGCCAAACAGTCCTTGGGATCCCAAAAGTGTTTCCAGACCCTAAAACGGGCCGAAACGACCCTTGGGACACCAAACCAGCCCAAAGTCTCCTCAGGACCCCAAAACCACCTAAACTGCTATCAGGATCACAGAACCCTCTGAAAGTCCCCAAAACTGCCCCAAACCATCCTTGGAACCCTAAACCCCTAAAGCGTCCCTAGGACACCAAAACTGTGCGAGCCACTCTCGGGACCCCAGACCCACCCCTCAAAGCATCCCAAAATTGTGCCAAACTGTCCTTGGGATCCCAAAGTGTTTCCAGACCCTAAAACGGGCCCAAACGCCCTTGGGACACCAAAACCAGCCCAAGTCTCCTCAGGACCCCACACCACCTAAACTGCTGTCAGGATCACAGAACCATTTGAAAGCATCCCCAAAACTGTCCCAAACCATCCTTGGGATCCCAAAACCACTCCAAAGGGTCCTCAGGACCCCAAAACTGCCCCAAACCATCCTTGGAACCCTAAAAAACCCCTAAAGCGTCCCTAGGATACCAAAAATGTGCTAAACCACGCTCGGGACCCCAGACCCAATTCAGAGCATCCCCAAAATTGCGCTAACCTGTCCTTGGGATCCCCAAATCAACCCAAAGTGTTTTCCAGGACCCTAAAACTGGCCCAGACCACCCCTGGTACAGCAAATCAACCCCAAAGCTTGCCCAGGACCCAAACCACACCAAATTACACTCAGGACCCTAGAACCACAGCAAATGTCCCAGGTCCCCAAAACTGCCCTTAACCACTTTTGGAACCCCAAAACACCCCAGAGTCTCCTGAGGATCCAGAAACTGCCTCAAAGCACTCTCTGGATGCCAAAACCAGCCCAAAGTCTCCCAGGACCCCAAACTACCCTAAACTGCTGTCAGGATCACAGAACCCTTGAAGGCATCCCCAAAATTGCCCCGAACCATCCTTGGGACCCTAAAAGCACTCCAAAGTTCCCCCCGTTACCCAAAACCGCCTCAAACCACTCTCAGGACCCCAAAACCACCCCAGAGTTTGTCCAGGACCCCAAAAGTGCCCTAACTCGCTCTTGGAACCCCAGAACCCTCTGAAAGCATCCCCAAAACTCTCCCAAACCATCCTTGGGACCATAAAAGCACTCCAAAGTTCCCCTGAGTACCCAAAACTGCCCCAGACCATCCTTGGAACCCTAAAAAACCCCTAAAGCGTCCCGAGGATACCAAAACTGTGCTAAACCACGCTCGGGACCCCAGACGCACCTCAAAGCATCCCCAAAATTGTGCCAAACAGTCCTTGGGATCCCAAAGTGTTTCCAGGACCCTAAAACGGGCCCAAACGACCCTTGGGACACCAAAACCAGCCCAAAGTCTCCTCAGGACCCCACAACCACCTAAACTGCTGTCAGGATCACAAAACCCTCTGAAAGCATCCCCAAAACTCTCCCAAACCATCTTTGGGATTACAGAACCGCTCCAAAGCGTCATCAAGACCCGAAAACTGCCCCAGACCATCCTTGGAACCCTAAAAAACCCCTAAAGCGTCCCTAGGACACCAAAACTGTGCCGAACCACTCTCGGGACCCCAGACGCACCTCAAAGCATCCCCGAAATTGTGCCAAACTGTCCTTGGGATCCCAAAGTGTTTCCAGGACCCTAAACGGGCCCAAACGACCCTTGGGACACCAAAACCAGCCCAAAGTCTCCTCAGGACCCCACAACCACCTAAACTCTGCTATCAGAATCAAAGAACCCTCTGAAAGCATCCCCAAAACTGCCCCAAACCATCCTTGGAACCCTAAAAAACCCCTAAAGCGTCCCTAGGACACCAAAACTGTGCCGAGCCACTCTCGGGACCCCAGACCCACCTCAAAGCATCCCCAAAATTGTGCCAAACAGTTCCTTGGGATCCCAAAGTGTTTCCAGGACCCCTAAAACGGGCCGGAAACGACCCTTGGGACACCAAAACCAGCCCAAAGTCTCCTCAGGACCCCACAACCACCTAAACTGCTGTCAGGATCACAGAACCATTTGAAAGCATCCCCAAAACTGTCCCAAACCATCTTTTGGGATCCCCAAAACCACTCCAAGCGTCCTCAGGACCCCAACAAACTGCCCAAACCATCCTTGGAACCCTCAAAAAACCCTAAAGCGTCCCTAGGACAACCAAAACTGTGCCGAGCCACTCTTGGGACCCCAGACCCACCTCAAAGCATCCCCAAAATTGTGCCAAACTGTCCTTTGGGATCCCAACAGTGTTTCCCAGGACCCTAAACGGGCCCAAACGACCCTTGGGACACCAAAAACCAGCCCAAAGTCTCCTCAGGACCCCCAAAACCACCTAAACTGCTGTCAGGATTCACAGAACCATTTGAAAGCATCCCCAAAACTGTCCCAAACCATCTTGGGATCCCAAAACCACTCCAAAGGGTCCTCAGGACCCCAAAACTGCCCCCAAACCATCCTGGAACCCTAAAAAACCCCTAAAAGCGTCCCTAGGATACCAAACTGTGCTAAACCACGCTCGGGACCCCAGACGCACCTCAAAGCATCCCCAAACATTGTGCCAAACTGTCCTTGGGATCCCAAGTGTTCTCCAGGACCCTAAAACGGGCCCAAACGACCTTGGGACACCAAAACCAGCCCAAAGTCTCCTCAGGACCCACAACCACCTAAAACTGCTGTCAGGATCAAGACCATTGAAAGCATCCCCAAAACTCTCCCAAACCATCCTTGGGACCCCAAAACCACTCCAAAGTGTCCTCGGGACCCAAAACTGCCCCAAACCATCCTTGGAACTCCCCCAAAATGACTGAAGTGTCCCCAGGGCATACGAACTGCCCCAAACCAAACGAGAGCATAGCCAGGACCCCAAAACTGCCCTAAATCACTCATGGGACCCCAGAACCATCTGAAAGCATCCCCAAAACTGTCCCAAACCATCCTTGGGATCCCAAAACCACTCCAAAGCGTCCTCAGGACCCCAAAACTGCCCCAAACCCCCAAACCTCCTTGGAAACCTAAAAAAACCCCTAAAGCGTCCCTAGGATACCAAAACTGTGCTAAACCACGCTCGGGACCCCAGACGCACCTCAAAGCATCCCCAAAATTGTGCCAAACTGTCCTTGGCATCCCAAAGTGTTTCCAGGACCCTAAAACGGGCCCAAACGACCCTTGGGACACCAAAACCAGCCCAAAGTCTCCTCAGGACCCCACAACCACCTAAACTGCTGTCAGGATCACAGAACCCTTTGAAAGCATCCCCAAAACTGTCCCAAACCATCCTTGGATCCCAAAAACCACTCCAAAGCGTCCTCAGGACCCAAAACTGCCCCAAACCATCCTTGGAACCCTAAAAAACCCCTAAGCGTCCCTAGGATACCAAAACTGTGCTAAACCACGCTCGGGACCCCAGACGCACCTCAAAGCATCCCCAAATTGTGCCAAACTGTCCTTGGGATCCCAAAGTGTTTCCCAGGACCCTAAAACGGGCCCAAACGACCCTTGGGACACCAAAACCAGCCCAAAGTCTCCTCAGGACCCCACAACACCTAAAATTGCTGTCAGGATTCACAGAACCCTCTGAAAGCATCCCCAAAACTGTCCCAAACCATCCTTGCAACTCCCCAGAAATGCCTGAAGTGTCCCCAGGGCATCAGAACTGCCCCACACCAACCAGAGATTAGCCAGGACCCCTAAACTGCACTCAGGACCCCAAGAACCATCTGAAAGCATCCCCAAAACTGCCTCCAAATCATCCTTGGGATCGCCCACAACCACCGCCAAAGCATCCTCAGGACCCCAAAACTTCCCCAAAACACCCTTGGAACCCCCCCAAAAACCCCTAAAGCATCCCTAGGACACCAAAACTGTGCCAAACCACCCTCGGACCCCAGACCCAATTCAGAGCATCACCCAAAATTGCGCTAACCTGTCCTTGGGGATCCCCCTGAGTCAACCCAAAGGTTTCCAGGACCCTAACAACCTGGCCCAGACCACCCCTGGGACACCAAATCGACCCCAAAGCTTGCCCACGACCCCAAAACAACACCAAAATTACACTCAGGACCCTAGAACCACAGCAAAATGTCCCAGGTCCCCTCAAAACTAGCCCTTAACCACTTTTGGAACCCCAAAACACCCCAGAGTCTCCTGAGGATCCAAACTGCCTCAAAGCACTCTCTGGATGCACCAAAACCAGCCCAAAGTCTCCTTAGGACCCAAACTACCCTAAACTGCTGTTCAGGATCACAGAACCTCTGAAAGGCATCCCACCAAAAATTGCCCCGAACCATCCTTGGGATCCTAAAAGCACTCCAAAGTTCCCCCCAGTACCCAAAACTGCCTCAAACCACTCTCAGGACCCCAAAACCACCCCAGAGTTTGCCCAGGACACCAAAAGTGCCCTAAATCGCTCTTGGAACCCCAGAACCCTCTGAAAGCATCCCCAAACTCTCCCAAACCATCCTTGGGACCATAAAAGCACTCCAAAGTTCCCCTGAGTACCCAAAACTGCCCCAAACCATCCTTGGAACCCTAAAAAACCCCTAAAGCGTCCCTAGGACACCAAAACTGTGCCGAGCCACTCTCAGGACACCAGACCCACCTCAAAGCATCCCCAAAATTGTGCCAAACTGTCCTTGGGATCCCAAAGTGTTTCCAGGACCCTAAACGGGCCAAACGACCCTTGGGACACCAAAACCAGCCCAAATGTCTCCTCAGGACCCCACAACCACCTATAACTGCTGTTCAGGATCACAGAACCATTTGAAAGCATCCCCAAAACTGTCCCAAACCATCCTTGGGATCCCCAAAACCACTCCAAAGCGTCCTCAGGACCCCAAAACTGCCCCCAAACCATCCTTGGAACTCCCCCCAAAATGACTGAAGTGTCCCCAGGGCATCACGAACTGCCCCAAACCAAACGAGAGCATAGCCAGGACCCCAAAACTGCCCCTAAATCACTCATGGGACCCCAGAAACCATCTGAAAGCATCCCCCAAAACTGTCCCAAACCATCCTTGGGATCCCAAACCACTCCAAAGCGTCCTCAGGACCCCAAAACTGCCCCAAACCATCCTTGGAACCCTAAAAACACCCTAAAGCGTCCCTAGGATACCAAAACGGTGCTAAACCACGCTCGGGACACCCAGACGCACCTCAAAGCATCCCCAAATTGTGCCAAAACTGTCCTTGGGATCCCAAAGTGTTTTCCAGGACCCTAAAACGGCCCAAACGACCCCTTGGGACACCAAAACCAGCCCAAGTCTCCTCAGGACCCCACAACCACCTAAACTGCTGTCAGGATCACAGAACCATTTGAAAGCATCCCCCAAAACCTGTCCCAAACCATCCTTGGGATCCCCAAACACCACTTCCAACGCGTCCTCAGGACCCCCAAAACTGCCCCCCAACCATCCTTGGAACCCTAAAAAACCCCCTTAAAGCGTCCCTAGGATACCAAAACCTGTGCTAACCCACGCTCGGGAACCCCAGACGCACCTCAAAGCATCCCCAAAATTGTGCCAAACTGTCCTTGGGATCCCAAAGTGTTTCCAGGACCCTAAAACGGGCACCAAACGACCCTTGGGACACCAAACCAGCCCAAAGTCTCCTCAGGACCCCACAACCCCCTAAACTGCTGTCAGGATCACACAACCCTCTGAAGGCATCCCCAAAATTGCCCCCGAACCATCCTTGGGATCCTAAAAGGCACTCCAAAGTTCCCCCCAGTACCCAAAACTGCCTCAAACCACTTCAGGACCCCCAAAACCACCCCAGAGTTGCCCAGGACACCAAAAGTGCCCTAAATCGCTCTTGGAACACCAGAACCATCTGAAAGCATCCCCCAAAACTCTCCCAAACCATCCTTGGGACCATAAAAGCACGCCAAAGTTCCCCTGAGTACCCAAAACTGCCCCAAACCATCCTTGGAACCCTAAAAAACCCCTAAAGCGTCCCTAGGACACCAAAACTGTGCCGAGCCACTCTCGGGACCCCTGACGCACCTCAAAGCATCCCCAAAATTGTGCCAAACTGTCCTTGGGATCCCAAAGTGTTTCCAGGACCCTAAAACGGGCCCAAACGACCCTTGGGACACCAAAACCAGCCCAAAGTCTCCTCAGGACCCCAAAACCACCTAAACTGCTGTCAGGATCACAGAACCCTCTGAAAGCATCCCCAAAACTGCTCCCAAACCATCCTTGCAACTCCCCAGAAATGCCTGAAGTGTCCCCAGGGCATCAGAAACTGCCCCACACCAAACCAGAGCATAGCCAGGACCCCTAAACTGCGCTCAGGACCCCAGAACCATCTGAAAAGCTCCCCAAAAACTGCCCCAAATCATCCTTGGGATCGCCAAACCACCGCAAAGCATCCTCAGGACCCCAAAACTTCCGCAAAATACCCTTGGACACCCCCCCCCCCCAAAAAAAACCCCTAAAGCATCCCTAGGACACCAAAACTGTGCCAAACCCACCCTCGGGACCCCAGACCCAATTCAGAGCATCCCCCAAAATTGCGCTAACCTGTCCTTGGGATCCCCAGATCAACCCAAAGTGTTTCCAGGACCCTAAAACTGGCCCAGACCACCCCTGGGACACCAAATCGACCCCAAAGCTTGCCCAGGACCCCAAAACCACACCAAATTACACTCAGGACCCTAGAACCACAGCAAAATGTCCCCGGTCCACCAAAACATGCCCTTAAGCCACTTTTGGAACCCCAAAACACCCCAGAGTCTCCTGAGATCCAGAAACTGCCTCAAAGCACTCTCTGGATGCCAAAACCAGCCCAAAGTCTCCCAGGACCCCAAAACTACCCTAAACTGCTGTCAGGATCACAGAACCCTCTGAAGGCATCCCCAAATTGCCCCGAACCATCCTTGGAACCCTAAAAGCACTCCAAAGTTCCCCCCGTTACCCAAAACTGCCTCAAACCACTCTCAGGACCCCAAAACCACCCCAGAGTTTGCCCAGGACCCCAAAGGTGCCCTAAATCGCTCTTGGAACCCCAGAACCATCTGAAAGCATCCCCAAAACTCTCCCAAACCATCCTTGGGACCATAAAAGCACTCCAAAGTTCCCCTGAGTACCCAAAACTGCCCCAGACCATCCTTGGAAACCTAAAAAACCCCTAAAGCGTCCCTAGGACACCAAACTGTGCCGAGCCACTCTTGGGGACCCCAGACCCCACCTCAAAGCATCCCCAAAATTGTGCCAAACTGTCCTTGGGATCCCAAAGTGTTTCCAGGACCCTAAAACGGGCCCAAACGACCCTTGGGACACCAAAACCAGCCCAAAGTCTCCTCAGGACCCCAAAACCACCTAAACTGCTGTCAGGATCACAGAACCATCTGAAAGCATCCCCAAAACTGTCCCAAACCATCCTTGGGATCCCAAAACCACTCCAAAGCGTCCTCAGGACCCCAAAACTACTGCCCCCAAACCATCCTTGGAAACCTAAAAAAACCCTCTAAAGCGTCCCTAGGATACCAAACTGTGCTAAACCACGCTCGGGACCCCAGACGCACCTCAAAGCATCCCCAAAATTGTGCCAAAACTGTCCTTGGGATCCCAAAGTGTTTCCAGGACCCTAAAACGGGCCCAAACGACCCTTGGGACACCAAACCAGCCCAAAGTCTCCTCAGGACCCCACAACCACCTAAACTGCTGTCAGGATCACAGAACCCTCTGAAAGCATCCCCAAAACTGTCCCAAACCATCCTTGCAACTCCCCAGAAATGCCTGAAGTGTCCCCAGGGCATCAGAACTGCCCCACACCAAACCAGAGCATAGCCAGGACCCCTAAACTGCGCTCAGGACCCCAGAACCATCTGAAAGCATCCCCAAAACTGCCCCAAATCATCCTTGGGATCGCCAAACCACCGCAAAGCATTCTCAGGACCCCAAAACTTCCGCAAAATACCCTTGGAACCCCCCCCCCAAAAACCCCTAAAGCATCCCTAGGACACCAAAACTGTGCCAAACCACCCTCGGGACCCCAGACCCAATTCAGAGCATCCCCAAAATTGCGCTAACCTGTCCTTGGGATCCCCAGATCAACCCAAAGTGTTTCCAGGACCCTAAAACTGGCCCAGACCACCCCTGGGACACCAAATCGACCCCAAAGCTTGCCCAGGACCCCAAAACCACACCAAAATTACACTCAGGACCCTAGAACCACAGCAAAATGTCCCCAGGTCCCCAAAACTGCCCTTAACCACTTTTGGAACCCCAAAACACCCCAGAGTCTCCTGAGGATCCAGAAACTGCCTCAAAGCACTCTCTGGATGCCAAAACCAGCCCAAAGTCTCCCCAGGACCCCAAAACTACCCTAAACTGCTGTCAGGATCACAGAACCATTTGAAAGCATCCCCAAAACTGTCCCAAACCATCCTTGGGATCCCAAAACCACTCCAAAGCGTCCTCAGGACCCCAAAACTGCCCCAAACCATCCTTGGAACCCTAAAAAACCCCTAAAGCGTCCCTAGGACACCAAAACTGTGCCGAGCCACTCTCGGGACCCCAGACGCACCTCAAAGCATCCCCAAAATTGTGCCAAACTGTCCTTGGGATCCCAAAGTGTTTCCAGGACCCTAAAACGGGCCCAAACGACCCTTGGGACACCAAAACCAGCCCAAAGTCTCCTCAGGACCCCACAACCACCTAAACTGCTGTCAGGATCACAGAACCATTTGAAAGCATCCCCCAAAACTGTCCCAAACCATCCTTGGGATCCCAAAACCACTCCAAAGCGTCCTCAGGAACCCCAAAACTGCCCAAACCATCCTTGGAACCCTAAAAAACCCCTAAAGCGTCCCTAGGACACCAAAACTGTGCCGAGCCACTCTCAGGACCCCAGACCCACCTCAAAGCATCCCCAAAATTGTGCCAAACTGTCCTTGGGATCCCAAAGTGTTTCCAGGACCCTAAAACGGGCCCAAACGACCCTTGGGACACCAAAACCAGCCCAAAGTCTCCTCAGGACCCCACAACCACCTAAACTGCTGTCAGGATCACAGAACCATTTGAAAGCATCCCCAAAACTGTCCCAAACCATCCTTGGGACCCCAAAACCACTCCAAAGCGTCCTCAGGACCCCAAAACTGCCCCAAACCATCCTTGGAACTCCCCCAAAATGCCTGAAGTGTCCCCAGGGCATACGAACTGCCCCAAACCAAACCAGAGCATAGCCAGGACCCCAAAACTGCCCTAAATCACTCATGGGACCCCAGAACCATCTGAAAGCATCCCCAAAACTGTCCCAAACCATCCTTGGGATCCCAAAACCACTCCAAAGCGTCCTCAGGACCCCAAAACTGCCCCAAACCATCCTTGGAAACCTAAAAAACCCCTAAAGCGTCCCTAGGATACCAAAACTGTGCTAAACCACGCTCGGGACCCCAGACGCACCTCAAAGCATCCCCAAAATTGTGCCAAACTGTCCTTGGGATCCCAAAGTGTTTCCAGGACCCTAAAACGGGCCCAAACGACCCTTGGGACACCAAAACCAGCCCAAAGTCTCCTCAGGACCCCACAACCACCTAAACTGCTGTCAGGATCACAGAACCATTTGAAAGCATCCCCAAAACTGTCCCAAACCATCCTTGGGATCCCAAAACCACTCCAAAGCGTCCTCAGGACCCCAAAACTGCCCCCAACCATCCTTGGAACCCTAAAAAACCCCTAAAGCGTCCCTAGGATACCAAAACTGTGCTAAACCACGCTCGGGACCCCAGACGCACCTCAAAGCATCCCCAAAATTGTGCCAAACTGTCCTTGGGATCCCAAAGTGTTTCCAGGACCCTAAAACGGGCCCAAACGACCCTTGGGACACCAAAACCAGCCCAAAGTCTCCTCAGGACCCCACAACCACCTAAACTGCTGTCAGGATCACAGAACCCTCTGAAAGCATCCCCAAAACTGTCCCAAACCATCCTTGCAACTCCCCAGAAATGCCTGAAGTGTCCCCAGGGCATCAGAACTGCCCCACACCAAACCAGAGCATAGCCAGGACCCCTAAACTGCGCTCAGGACCCCAGAACCATCTAAAAGCATCCCCAAAACTGCCCCAAATCATCCTTGGGATCGCCAAACCACCGCAAAGCATCCTCAGGACCCCAAAACTTCCCCAAAACACCCTTGGGAACCCCCCCCCCAAAAACCCCTAAAGCATCCCTAGGACACCAAAACTGTGCCAAACCACCCTCGGGACCCCAGACCCAATTCAGAGCATCCCCAAAATTGCGCTAACCTGTCCTTGGGATCCCCAGATCAACCCAAAGTGTTTCCAGGACCCTAAAACTGGCCCAGACCACCCCTGGGGACACCAAATCGACCCCAAAGCTTGCCCAGGACCCCAAAACCACACCAAAATTACACTCAGGACCCTAGAACCACAGCAAAATGTCCCCAGGTCCCCAAAACTGCCCTTAACCACTTTTGGAACCCCAAAACACCCCAGAGTCTCCTGAGGATCCAGAAACTGCCTCAAAGCACTCTCTGGATGCCAAAACCAGCCCAAAGTCTCCTCAGGACCCCAAAACTACCCTAAACTGCTGTCAGGATCACAGAACCCTCTGAAGGCATCCCCAAAATTGCCCCGAACCATCCTTGGGATCCTAAAAGCACTCCAAAGTTCCCCCCAGTACCCAAAACTGCCTCAAACCACTCTCAGGACCCCAAAACCACCCCAGAGTTTGCCCAGGACACCAAAAGTGCCCTAAATCGCTCTTGGAACCCCAGAACCCTCTGAAAGCATCCCCAAAACTCTCCCAAACCATCCTTGGGACCATAAAAGCACTCCAAAGTTCCCCTGAGTACCCAAAACTGCCCCAGACCATCCTTGGAAAACTAAAAAACCCCTAAAGCGTCCCTAGGACACCAAAACTGTGCCGAGCCACTCTCGGGACCCCTGACGCACCTCAAAGCATCCCCAAAATTGTGCCAAACTGTCCTTGGGATCCCAAAGTGTTTCCAGGACCCTAAAACGGGCCCAAACGACCCTTGGGACACCAAAACCAGCCCCAAGTCTCCTCAGGACCCCAAAACCACCTAAACTGCTGTCAGGATCACAGAACCCTCTGAAAGCATCCCCAAAACTGCCCCAAACCCATCCTTGCAACTCCCCAGAAATGCCTGAAGTGTCCCCAGGGCATCAGAACTGCCCCACACCAAACCAGAGCATAGCCAGGACCCCTAAACTGCGCTCAGGACCCCAGAACCATCTGAAAGCATCCCCAAAACTGCCCCAAATCATCCTTGGGATCGCCAAAACCACCGCAAAGCATCCTCAGGACCCCAAAACTTCCGCAAAATACCCTTGAAACCCCCCCCCAAAAACCCTACTAAAGCATCCCTAGGACACCAAAAACTGTGCCAAACCACCCTCGGGACCCCAGACCCAATTCAGAGCATCCCCAACATGCGCTAACCTGTCCTTGGGATCCCCAGATCAACCCAAAGTGTTTCCAGGACCCTAAACTGGCCCAGACCACCCCTGGGACACCAAATCGACCCCAAAGCTTGCCCAGGACCCCCAAAACCACACCAAAATTACACTCAGGACCCTAGAACCACAGCAAAATGTCCCCAGGTCCCAAAACTGCCCTTAACCACTTTTGGAAACCCCAAAACACCCCCAGAGTCTCCTGAGGATCCAGAAACTGCCTCAAAGCACTCTCTGGATGCCAAAACCAGCCCAAAGTCTCCTCAGGACCCCAAAACTACCCTAAACTGCTGTCAGGATCACAGAACCCTCTGAAGGCATCCCCAAAATTGCCCCGAACCATCCTTGGGATCCTAAAAGCACTCCAAAGGTCCCCCCCAGTACCCAAAACTGCCTCAAACCACTCTCAGGACCCCAAAACCACCCCAGAGTTTGCCCAGGACCCCAAAAGTGCCCCTAAATCGCTCTTGGAACCCCAGAACCATCTGAAAGGCATCCCCAAAACTCTCCCAAACATCCTGGACCATTAAAAGCACTCCAAAGTTCCCCTGAGTACCCAAAACTGCCCCAACCATCCTTGGAACCCTAAAAAACCCCTAAAGCGTCCCTAGGACACCAAAACTGTGCCGAGCCACTCTCGGGACCCCTGACGCACCTCAAAGCATCCCCAAAATTGTGCCCAAACTGTCCTTGGGATCCCAAAGTGTTTCCAGGACCCTTAAAACGGGCCCAAACGACCCTTGGGACACCAAAACCAGCCCAAAGTCTCCTCAGGACCCCAAACCACCTAAACTGCTGTCAGGATCACAGAACCCTCTGAAAGCATCCCCAAAACTGCCCCAAACCATCCTTGCAACTCCCCAGAAATGCCTGAAGTGTCCCCAGGGCATCAGAACTGCCCCACACCAAACCAGAGCATAGCCAGGACCCCTAAACTGCGCTCAGGACCCCAGAACCATCTGAAAGCATCCCCAAAACTGCCCCAAATCATCCTTGGGATCGCCAAACCACCGCAAAGCATCCTCAGGACCCCAAAACTTCCGCAAAATACCCTTGGAACCCCCCCCCCCCCCCCCCCCAAAAAAAACCCCTAAAGCATCCCTAGGACACCAAAACTGTGCCAAACCACCCTCGGGACCCCAGACCCATTCAGAGCATCCCCAAAATTGCGCTAACCTGTCCTTGGGATCCCCAGATCAACCCCAAAGTGTTTCCAGGACCCTAAACTGGCCCAGACCACCCCTGGGACACCAAATCAACCCCAAAGCTTGCCCAGGACCCCAAAACCACACCAAAATTACACTCAGGACCCTAGAACCACAGCAAAATGTCCCCAGGTCCCCAAAACTGCCCTTAACCACTTTTGGAACCCCAAAACACCCCAGAGTCTCCTGAGGATCCAGAAACTGCCTCAAAGCACTCTCTGGATGCCAAAACCAGCCCAAAGTTCTCCCAGGACCCCAAAACTACCCTAAAACTGCTGTCAGGATCACAGAACCCTCTGAAGGCATCCCCAAAATTGCCCCGAACCATCCTTGGAACCCTAAAAGCACTCCAAAGTTCCCCCCGTTACCCAAAACTGCCTCAAACCACTCTCAGGACCCCAAAACCACCCCAGAGTTTGCCCAGGACCCCAAAAGTGCCCTAAATCGCTCTTGGAACCCCAGAACCCTCTGAAAGCATCCCCAAAACTCTCCCAAACCATCCTTGGGACCATAAAACCACTCCAAAGTTCCCCTGAGTACCCAAAACTGCCCCAGACCATCCGTGGAACCCTAAAAAACCCCCAAAGCGTCCCTAGGACACCAAAACTGTGCCGAGCCACTCTCGGGACCCCAGACGCACCTCAAAGCATCCCCAAAATTGTGCCAAACTGTCCTTGGGATCCCAAAGTGTTTCCAGGACCCTAAAACGGGCCCAAACGACCCTTGGGACACCAAAACCAGCCCAAAGTCTCCTCAGGACCCCAAAACCACCTAAACTGCTGTCAGGATCACAGAACCCTCTGAAGGCATCCCCAAAATTGCCCCAAACCATCCTTGGGACCCTAAAAGCACTCCAAAGTCACCCCAGGACTCCAAAACTGCCCCAAACCATCCTTGGAACTCCCCCAAAATGCCTGAAGTGTCCCCAGGGCATCTGAACTGCCTCAAACCAAACCAGAGCATAGCCAGGACCCCAAAACTGCCCTAAATCACTCCTGGGACCCCAGAACCATCTGAAAGCAACCCCAAAACTGTCCCAAACCATCCTTGGGATCCCAAAACCACTCCAAAGTGTCCTCAGGACCCCAAAACTGCCCCCAGCGATCCTTGGAACCCTAAAAAACCTCTAAAGCGTCCCTAGGATACCAAAACTGTGCCAAATTACTCTCGGGACCCCAGACCCCACCTCAGAGTATCCCCAAAATTGTGCCAAACAGTCCTTAGGATCCCAAAGTGTTTCCAGGACCCTAAAACGGGCCCAAACGACCCTTGGGACACCAAAACCAGCCCAAAGTCTCCTCAGGACCCCAAAACCACCTAAACTGCTGTCAGGATCACAGAACCCTCTGAAAGCATCCCCAAAACTGCCCCAAACCATCCTTGGGATCCCAAAACCACTCCAAAGCGTCCTCAGGACCCCAAAACTGCCCCAAACCATCCTTGGAAACCTAAAAAAACCCCTAAAGCGTCCCTAGGACACCAAAACTGTGCCGAACCACTCTCGGGACCCCAGACGCACCTCAGAGCATCCCCAAAATTGTGCCAAACAGTCCTTGGGATCCCAAAGTGTTTCCAGGACCCTAAAACTGGCCCCAGACCACCCTTGGGACACCAAAACCACCCCAAAGCATTGTCTAGGACCCCAGAAGTAGTCTAAATTACTCTCATGATGCCAGAGCAACCCCAAAGTCTCCCTAGGACCCCAAAAGTTCCTCTAAACCAATCTCAGGACCCCAAACCCAGGTCAAAGCGTCCCCCATGACCCCAGAACTTCCCCAAACCACTCTCAGGACCCCAGACCCACCTCAGAGCGTCACCCAAACTGCCCCAAACCATCCTTGGGATCCCCAAACCACCCTAGTGTGTTTCCAGGACCCTAAAACTGGCCCAAACAACTGTTGGTACACCAAAACCATCCCAAAGTCTCCCTAGGACCCCAAAACTACCCTAAAGCACACTTGGGATCCCCAAACCACACCAAAGCGTCCCCAGAGCTACCCTTAGAAAACTGCCCCAAACCACTCTCAGGACCCCAGAACCACAATAAAGTTTTCTCAATGCCAAAACTTTCCCAAACCATTCTTTGAACCCACCAAAAAAAGCATGCCCAGGATACCAGAACTGCCCCAAACCACTCCTCGGGATGCCAACATCCCCCCCCAAAGTCTCCTGAGGACCCCAAAAACTGCCCCAAACCATCCTTGGAACCCCAAAACCACTCCAAAAGGTCCCCCAGGACCCCAAAACTCTACCCTGAATTACACTCAGGACCCCAGAATCACATCAAAGCATTTCCAAAACTGCCCCAATCCTCTCTTGGGATCCCAGAACAACCCCAAAGTCTCCCCAAGACCCCCAAACTGCTTCTAACCAATCTCAGGACCCCCAAACCCATGCTAAGGTGTCCCCAGGATCCCCAAAATTGCCCCAGACCATTCTCAGGGACCACAGAACCTCCTCAAGGCATCCACAAAAACCCACAAACCATTCTTGGGACTCCAGAACCACCCCAAATCTCTCCAGGACCCCAAAACTACCCTAAATCACATTCAGGACCCCAGAACTACCTCAAAGCATCCGAAAAAAACTGCCCAAAACTACTCTCGGGATCCTGGAACAAACCCAAAGTCTCCCCAGGACCCAAAAAACTCACTCAGACCCACTGTCAGGACCCCAAAACCATGCCAGAGCGTTCTCAGGACCCCAAAACTGCCCCAAACCATCCTTGAACCTCCCCAAAAAAAACCCTGAAGCATCCCCAGGACCCCAAAACTGCCCCAAACCACTCTTGGCACCCCAGAACTGCCCCCCTCACCTTACAGCCACCCTAAAACCATCCCTTGCAACCCAGAACCCCTCCCAACCATCTCTTAACCTCTGCTGGTGACCCCCCCCAAACTGCCCCGGGGACCCCAAAACCGGCCCCACACTCCTCCCGTGACCCCTCTTCCACCTTCTCCTCAAGTTAGGGTCCCCACCCCACCCCCCTGGGACCTGAAACTCCTCTGGGGACCCCCAAAACCACCCCAGGGACCCCCAAACCAACCCTACATTGCTCCCTTACCTTCTTCCACCTTCTCCTCACGATGGGGTCCTCAAAATGACCTCAGAGCTCCCTGTGGGACCCTAAACTCCCCTTCCAGGGGTCCCCCCCAATTTGGGGGGGGGGCTGTGTGTGTGACTGATGGGGTTGGGTGTGCGTCCCCCCCTCTTCTCTTCCCAGCTGGAGCAGGCGGAGCGGCGGGGTGCTCGCGCCCGTGGCCGGGACCCCGAAAGACGTCGGAAACGCCGGGCGGAGCGGGGTGACCTCCCCCCCTGGCCAAGGAGGAGCTGGAGCCAAAGAGGAGTCGGGGGTCCCGAGGGGGGGGACCCCCCGGGACAAGCCCCCGCCTGGCCCCCATGCCCCGGGGGTGAGTAGGGGAGGCAGTGCTGGGGAGTGGGGGGGGAAACAACTCAGAATTTGGGGTGGGGGGGCCCACGGTGGGGGGTTTGTGGGTGACGGGGGTGGGGAGTTATGGGGTGAGGGTCCTGTAGGGGTACATGAGGGTGGGTTATGGGGTGGGGGCTCCCAGGAGGAGCATGGGAGGGGTTATGGGGTACATGGGGGGGGGCACAGTGGAGGTGTGGGGTGCAGGCACAGTGTCATGGGGGTCTTATGGGGTGCGGGACCCTCATGTCCTGGGAGGTGAGAGTGATGGGGTGTGGGGTTATGGGGCGCAGGGCAAGGCACCCCCAGAACCGGGGGCGGGGGGGTCTCCCCATGGCATTTCAGGGTGCAGTTATGGGGTGCCCCCCCCCTCCCCAACAAACCCCCTTCTGCCCCCCCCTCCCAGGACTCGTGACGTGGAGCCCCCAGCTCAGACGGACACACCTGCCAGCGGCCGGGAGGGATTGGGGGGGGGGCCATACTGGGCCCCCCCACCCCACCCTGGGGCCCCCCCAACCCCCCTCGGACTGGGGGGGGGGGCTCCCCCCCCCTTCCTCCCTTACCCCCCTATTCCCCCCCTGCGATGTAATTATTTGAGTTGATTTCTTTTGTATCCTTAAGCCCCGGGGGGGGCCACACACACAGATGGGGGTCCGGGGGTCCCCCCCCCCCAAACCGGGGGGGACCCCAACCAGCACAGCAGGGCCAGCCCCCCCCCTCCTCGCACCGGGTTTTTTATAGGGTTGGGGGGGGGGTGGGGGGAGAGGGGGGGGGGGGCGGATTTGGGGCCCCCCTGCCCCCCCCCCGCCGACACTAACAGTCTTGGGCTCTTTGTAGCGGGACGGGGACGGGGGGCCTTATTTTATTGTATTATGATTTTTTTTATTATTATTAAACTTTGGAGGCTAAAAGGGATTTGGGTGTTTGGGGGGGGGCAGGTTTGGGGCCCCCACCAGAAGTGCCTGTGCGGACACGTGGGGAGAATTCGCACTGCGCATGCGCCGGGGGCGGGCAGGGTGGCGGTGGGAGCTGAGGCGCTTTCCCATTGGCCGCGGTCTCTGCCAATGGGCGAACGGGGAAGGGCGAGGTCCCGGGCAGGTGGTGGTGGTGGCGTGAGGCGGCGACTGTCGATTCTCCTCTGAGAGCAATTCCTTCCCCTCCCACCCCTCCCTTGAGGTAAAAATCTCTTCCATGAGGTAAACTCTACCTTTCCTGAGGTAAAAATCCCCTTTTCTGAGGTAAGATCCCCTCCCTGAGGTAAAATCCCCCTCTGTGAGGTAAATATGCCTTTTTTTTGAGGAAAAACCCTCCTCTTTTGAGGATCCCCACCCCGAGGTAAATATCCCTTTTCCTGAGATAAAACTCTGCTTCTGGGGGTAAACCCCCTCCTTTTATGAGGAAAAACATTCTTTTTTGTTGAGAAACCCTCCTTTTTTGAGGTAAATATCACTTTTCCTGAGGAAAACCCCTCCCTTTTTTTGAAGTAAAACCCTTTTTTTAATGTAAGCCCCGCCCCCTTTTGAGTGAAAACCCTCCCTTTTTTTGAGGAAAACTTTTTTTTTTTTAGGTAACCCCCTCCTTTTTTGAGGAAAACCTTCCCCTTTTATGACGTAACCCCCCCCCCCCCTTTTTTTTTTTTGAGGTAAAACTCTTTTTTTTTTTTTTGAGGAAAACCCTCCCTTTTTTTGAAGTAAACCCCTCCTTTATTTGAGGAACCCCCTCCTTTTGAGGTAAAACCATCCTTTTTTCTGAGGTAAACCCCTCTTTTTGAGGTAAAACCCTCCTTTATTTGAGGAACCCCCTCCTTTTTTCTGAGGTAAAACCCTCTTTTTTTGAGGTAAAATCCTCCCTTATTTGAGGAAACCCTCCTTTTTTTGAGGCAAATCCCTTTTTTTTGAGGAGGAAACCAGTCCTTTTTTTGGAGGAATACCCTCCTCTTTTCGAGGTAAACCCCCCGTCCCGTCCCCAGTGACCCCTCGCAAACGCCTCGCTCCGGCAGCTGCGGGGTCCGAGAGCCCGCCGCCCACACACGCCATCTCGTCGGCCAGCTCCTCCTCCGCCGGCGGCCGCAGCGGCTCCTCGTCGCTGTAAACGGCGGCGGTGATGACGGCGGCGGGTGAGGAGGTCGGTAGCGGCGCTTTCCATCTCGTCCATCGTCATGTCGCAAGCGTCGGCGATCTCTCGTTTGGCCACCGCCACGAATTTGGGGTCGCGGGCGAACAGCCCCAACCCCTCCGAGATGAGCACCTGCGGGGCTGGAGGCAGAGCTGGCACCGGTGCGGTGGTGGCAGGGGGTCCCGTTCCCGTCCGTCGTCCCCCCCCCCCCGGCTCCCCTCTTCCGCCCCGCACTCACGGCTTCCACCAGGCTGTCTGCGGAGCCGCGGCCCAGCCTGTCCCTAGGTCCGCAGGGTCGCAGGCGGAGGGGGCCGGGGGCAGCGCGGTCCCCCACGAACCAGCGTGAGAGCGGGGGGAGGCTCCCCCCGCCTCCTCCCGCCGACACCCCCCCCCCCCCCGGCGCCGGTCCTCCCTCCACCAGGATGAGGGGCGCGTAGAGGACGTGGCCGCGGGTGGGGGCCGTGGCCCAGGCGTGCGAGGAGCCCCCCAGGCGCCAAGTCTCGGAGCTGCCGTAGCCCTGCGGGGAGAGGAGGAGGAGGAGGTCAGTGCTCTGTGTGTGTGTCTGCGTGTGACACGCGTGTGTGTGTCACGCGTGGTGGTACTTGGGGCCGTGCGGGGCCGGGGGGGCCCGAGGGGTTGTAGGTGCCCGGGATGGGCTCGTCCTCGCAGCTGCCCTGGCGCCGCAGGCACTGGATGGTGAAGGAGGGCTTCCGGCCTGGGGAACGGGGCGGGGTGTCTCGATGGGGACCCCGCCCCCTCTTCGTAAGCCCCGCCCCCCTCCCGCAGGCCCCGCCCTTACCTGCGGGGGTCGGAGGCAGGAGCCGGCGCCGCTTGAGCTGCTGCCCTTCGAGGGTCCCGTTGTGGAGGGCGAAGTGCCGGGAGGGCAGCGGCAGCGACCCCCCCCCGCGGCCCCTCTCCCGCCCAGCGCGGGGGCAGGGGGGCGGGAACGGTCCCCAGCGGTCTGGGGACGGGGACAGAAGGAGTTTGGGGGCATTTCCCCAGTTATAGAGACCCCCCCCAGGGTTGGGGAGCGGGGGGGTGTCCCCCAGGTGTTACGGGGGACACGGGTGTGGCGATACCTGTCCCCGCCCCACCGGTGGCGGGGGGCCGAGCCCACCAGGTCCTCTTCGTGGCTGATGTCGCCCGGCTCCCCCCCCGGCTCTTCCCCGTCCTCGGGGGGGGCTGGCTCTTCCTGTCCCCCCGCCTCCGAGCGCCGCCTGCCACACAGGGCCGTCAGGACCCCTGTTGCCCCCCAGGGACCCCCTCTCCCTTCCCCATGGGGACCCCCAGGGTCCCTCCGCCCCACCGGTGCCGTACCTGCCGCCGAGGCGATTGGGGGCGATGTGGGGAAGGGGCGCGGGGTCCTCCCCCTCGGTGGGGGCCGGGCTGCCGGCCGGGGGGGGCTCCCCCAGGAGGGGGGGGCTGGGGGCGGAGCCGTACAGGGTCTCAGGAGCCTGCGGGCAGAGGGGCGGAGCTTGTGTTGGTGGGCGTTGCCATCGAGACAGGGGTGGGGTCGGTGGGCGCGGCCCGGAGGCGAGGGGCGGGGCTTATGGCGTATGTCAGCTGCTCCTCCTCGGTGGCGGCCGGTCCCTCGTCGTCGCCCTCGAGGTCGCAGCTCAGCGCCCGCCGCATCTCGGGGCCCAGCGCCTGCAGCGTCTGCAGCCCGGCCTGGGGGGGGGGGGTGTCACCGCGGCCACCCCCGCCCCTCCTCACAGCCCCACCCCCAGGGGGGTGCCCCCCACACCTGGAGCGCACACTCGTTGCTGGGGCCAGCGTTGGGGCCCAGCATCCCCCGCTCCTTCCGCCGCCGGAATTTGCGGAAATAGTCCTGGATCAGGAAGGTGGCATAGAACTTGCCCACGGTGACCTCTTCCTCTGGGGGAGCGGAGGGGGGAGGCACAGCAGCGTCAGGGGTGCTGGGGTCCCCCAGGGATGACCCCCCCCCCCCAACGGTGTCTGGGGGACACACACGGGGACACTCGCTCACCCTCGGGCGGGGGGATGACCTCATCCAGCAGCTTGGGCTTCGTCCTCTTCCAAATCTTCTTGATGACGGCACGCAGCTCTTTGTTGGCCACGTCCAGGTTCCCTGGCAGGGAGGGGGACGGGGGGGGACGACAACACACAGCGGGGAATCCAGGGGTGCCCCCACCCTGACTTGTCACACCCCACTGTCCCATGGGGGACCTCGGGCCCCCTCCAGTTCCCAACCTTCTGTCTTGATCTTGAGGGAAGTGCGCACCAGGGCGAAGAGGGGTAGCGTTGAAAGTCGGGAGGAAGGACATTGGAGAAAAGATTGTCCTAAAAATGTGCAGTGCTCAGGAGGAAATATTCAAAATGAGGTAGCCAGAATGATGGTTTTGGATGAACGAAGAGGACCAAAGGGGAACCCAGCTGAGCCTCTGGTTATACTTAAACTAGGAGAAAAAGAAGTTAAATTTTTAGTGGATACAGGAGCGACATTTTCAGTATTAAATACTTGTAAAGGAAAAATTGGAACAAAACCAGCAAACATAGTAGGAGCAACAGGGAAAGAAGAAAACAGACCATTCCTGCAACCCCTGGATTTGAAATTTGGAAATAAAATAATTACACATGAATTTTTGTATGTACCAGAATGCCCGATACCCTTGTTAGGACGGGATTTGTTATCTAAATTAAATGCACAAATTGTTTCTGAGGAAGGAGAACTCTTTTTGAAGATACCTGAGTCAAAACCAGGAGAAATCCTAATGAACGAGAAAAAGTGGAGGAGTAGGAAATTCCACCAGAGGTGGATTTTGCAGTGATCCCTACAGTATGGGAAACAGATATTCCTGGTAAATCAAAATTAACAGCACCTGTAAAAATAGATCTAAAAGAAGATGCAAGAACAGTAAAAATTAAACAATACCCAATTAAACCAGAAGTTAGACAGGAGTTAAAGAAATTGATTGACAAATTTTTGAAGTATAAAATTTTGGAGGAATGTGAATCTGAATATAATACTCCTATTTTACCAGTTAGAAAACCCTCGGGAAAATACAGGCTAGTGCAAGATTTGAGAGCAGTGAATCCAATAGCCAAAGACACATATCCTGTGGTTGCAAATCCTCATATATTGCTAACAGCGTTAAAGAAGACTCATCAGTGGTTTACAGTGCTTGATTTAAAGGATGCTTTCTTTTGCATACCCTTGGAGAAGGAAAGCAGAAAGTTATTTGCTTTCGAATGGGGAAATCCACAAACTGGGCGAAAGATGCAGCTGACATGGACAAGACTACCCCAAAGATTTAAAAATAGCCCGACAATTTTTGGAAACCAGCTGGCAAAAGAGCTTGAAATCTGGAAACAGGACAAACCAAGGCCTGAACATTTACTTCTACAATATGTGGATGACATATTGATTGCTACAGAAGAAAGATCTACCTGCATACAGGTAACCACTGATGTCTTGAATTTTCTGGGACTAAATGGGTACAAGGTATCCAGGAAGAAAGCCCAAATAGCATGTCAGACTGTGATATATCTGGGCTTAGAGATTTCAAAAGGGCAGAGACAACTGGGAAAAGATCGCAAAGAAACCATCTGTAGTATACCTGAACCGAAAAATATCCATGAACTTAGAGCGTTTTTAGGAATGGCAGGGTGGTGTCGTCTTTAGATCACGAACTACGGTCTAATAGCTAAACCGTTATATGAAGCCCAAAAGAACTCTGCCTTTGTGTGGGGTCCAAAACAGCAAAGGACCTTTACAGGGTTAAAACGCGCTTTAATGTCTGCACCTGCTTTAGGCCTCCCTGATTTAACTAAAGGTTTTCAGCTGTTGGTTCATGAAAGACAACACCTGGCACTTGGTGTGTTAACCCAGAAGATGGGGAGCTGGAAACGACCAATCGGCTACTTCTCCAAACAACTGGACACAGTGAGTAAAGGGTGGCCAAATTGTCTTAGAGCAGTGGCTGCAACAGTGATGATCATACAAGAAGCTCGGAAATTGACTTTGGGAAAAACAATAACAGTCTATGTCCCACACATGGTGAAAACTGTTCTAGAACAAAAGAGGGGACACTGGCTATCTCCGAGCAGAATGATGAAGTACCAAGTAATATTAACAAGATGATGTAATTTTAAAAACAACTAACCTGGCAAATCCAGCTGTGTTTTTAAGTTCCATACAGGAAGAAGGACAATTGGAACATGATTACCTGGCTGCTATTGAGTATGCTTATTCCAGTCGTGAAGATCTGAAGGATGTACCATTGGAGTGACCGGACTGGGAACTGTATACAGATGGTAGCAGCTTTATAAAGCAAGGAGTTCGATACGCTGGATCTGCGGTAACAACAGATACCACAGTTATAAAAGCAGAAGCATTGCCAAGTACCACCTCAGCTCAGAAAGCGGAACTTATTGCTTTGATTCAAGCTTTAGAACTAAGCGAGGAAAAGAAAGTAAATATTTAGACAGATTCAAAGTATGCTTTTGGAGTGATACATGTCCATACAGCATTGTGGAAAGAAAGAGGATTATTGTCCTCCCAAGGATCAAATATTAAACACCAAGATGAAATTTTACAATTATTACAAGCAGTTCAAAAACCAGATCAGGTAACAATCATGCACTGTAAAGCACATCAAATTGGAAAAACAAAGGAAATTGCTGAAAATAATTTAGCCGACCGAACGGCAAGAAAGGTAACAAAGGAACGAACATTGTAAATGGCATTAATTCCCTCCAAAACAGTAACTCTCCCTAGAGAAGAACCAAAATACTCAGAGGAAGATAATAAGCTAGGTCAATTATTAAATGTTAAGAAAAACCTAGCCGGATGGTGAGTAACACCTAAAGGACAGGTAGTAGTTCCACCCTTTTTGATGAGAGAAATAATTCAAACAAAACATCAGGAGTGTCACTGAGGAGCAGAGGCCTTAGTAACTTCCTTACAAAAACAAGTGGTTATCGCTCAGAATGTTAGGAATAACTAAAATAATAACTGCGAAGTGTAAGGTATGTTTGAAAAATAATCCAATAATCAGGAAAAAGGTTCAAATGGGTCGAATAAAATCTGATATAGAGCCTGGAGATTATTGACAAGTAGCTTTTTCAGAACTACCTAAACAGAATGGGTATCGGTACATCCTGGTGGGGGTTGATACTTTTACAGGATGGCCAGAAGCTTTTCCCTGTCGTTCCACACGAGCAAAGGAAGTAATAAAATGGTTACTACGAGAAATAATTCCAAGATTTAGAGTTCCTATTGGAATTTCTTCTGACAGAGGTCCACACTTTGTTGCAGAAGTAGTCCAAAATGTTAGCAAAATTCTGGGTATCACATGGGATTTACATACCCCATGGAGGCCACAATCCAGTAGAAAAGTAGAAAGAATGAATCAAACCTTAAAAAGGCAAATAAGCAAAATCTGTCAAGAGACTAATTTAAAATGGCCTCAAGCACTTCCATTGGCATTATTGCGAATCAGAGTACAGCCAAAGAGTGGAACCTCAGTCAGTCCTTATGAATTATTGTATAGGAAACCTGATAAATCTCCAGAACCAAACCCGAACATGCAGGTGAAAGGAAAACAAGATGTGTATAACTATTTGCTTTCCTTAGAAAAAACTTTGACTGTAATTCAGAAAGCAGTGGTGTGGAATAGACCATTATCCCTGGAAGTTCCGGTGCATGACTTACAACCAAGAGACTAGGTCTATGTGAAAACGTAGACTTCCGAACCCCTGCAGGAACGTTAAAAAGGACCCTTCCAGATACTGTTAACCACCTTCACGGCTATTAAAATTGCAGAATCGGATGCTTGGATACACTACACTCGAGTGAAAAAGGCACCTACTCCATGGAAGATTATTAACCGGGATCCAACGACTTTAAAACTGACTCTGAAACATGTCTAATTTTTCATATCTGTTTGTGCTTGTTCTTTTTATATTAGTTCGACAGATAATGATGGTGGAAACCCGGACTGATTTGATGATTAAAAACAAAAGACAAATAAAAACAGAAAAATTGATTGGCATTCCTGAAAAAAAAAATCCAAAAAAATTTGATGTTAAGATTGATTAAGAGATTTGCCAGCTTGCAAAATGTTTACCCAAATTACTGCTTGTTTGCCGATACCAAGAGCAGTGAGAGAATCTATTCCTTGGAAATTTTAACTATGAATTTAACTACCCTGGAACATAGAAACAAAACCACCTATTGCAAACAAAGGCCAGTGACTAAATACAACCTGGCCATCAGTAGACGACAGGGGCAGTTCATTGTGAAAAAAAAGAAAACTTAGTATCTTAGTGAGGATGTGAAAAAAAATTTATTATTGTAGTACTAAAGACCCAGCAATCGAAAGAATTCTTCCTTTAGCTACAGCCTTAAAATATGGCTGCTTGTGTAGAGGATTTTAAAAATTCTCTCAAATTAACTGAAACTACTCGAGAAGATATGTCAAAAGATTAGTTAAGAAAAATTTTTAGTAGATTAAGATAAAATCTGAGCTCTTGGTTACGGTCTCTAATCAAAACTTTGTTTCTGTTACTAATTGTCTTTTTGATGATCATGCTACTATATGCTTGTCTAAAAAAAACAATTTATCAATAGAATTGTAATAAATCGCATGATCATGAGAGAAGTTCCAATTGTTCCACCAGAATGCAGTTCCACCACCAATATATGTCGAAACAAATATTGACTCTCAGAATAATAATAAATAAATATTAGATAGATGATGTGAAAGTATTGAAATAATTTTCAACACTTTCAAAGGGGGGAAATGTTACTGGTTTGTCATTAATTTGTTATTAGTTAGAATTAATCATATTTAGTTTTACTATTTTAGCAAAATCATATGTATGTTGTATTTTATATATTTAACCGCCAACCAGTGTCTGCTGTAAAATCCCCTGTATAGCCCCGTATCAAGGCCGGAAGAAATTGGCTAAATCATCTAGTAGGAACATTTAGAACTTAGAGAACAGGATAAAGAAATACCTGACAACGGGGTGGTGTAAGAGTTGTCGGTACGTTACCTGACAACGGCCTGTTTGGAAGCGCAGCGGCCGATCCCCAAGGATAGAACGTGCGGTACAAGGCTCCTGGAAGGTCCCTGGCTAGAGCCGTTAGAGATAACCGCATAGCTACTGTCAAAAAGGATGGATTGCGACCGTTGCCGTAACATCGATTGAAGAAATCATGAACACTAGACGAACTTTGCTTCATTATAATACCAAAACACACCTCCTAGTCAAAAGCTACCCGCCTCCAAGGCTTACCACGCCTCGGAAGAAACCTTCACTGCGCCTGCGTAAAGACATTTACATATGCTAATGATTTCCCCGGAAGTCTAATGAATATGTATAACTTTTCTTGGAAAATCTAATGAATATGTACCGATAAGTCTTAATATAAGGTGCATTGTTTTGGAGACAGGTGTGCGTGGTTCGTGAGAGGACTCGCCCGCGCACCCGGCCGTCGATAAAGAAGTGTCTGCTTATCTACACTAACTTGGTGTTGATAAGTTCTTCATTCCGAGCTTTTCGGTAACAGCGATGGCGGCGATGGCGGGGCGCGCCCTCACGCCTGTGGCAGCTGGCACCGTGGCGGGGGGGGGGGGTGTGGTGTAGATGCACGCATGTGTGGGGGCACAGGTATCGGGATCTGCCCCCCACAAAGGGACCAGGCATCGGGATCTGCCGACCCCCCCCGCTCCAAGGAACCTGGGCATCAGGGTGTCCTCCCTGACAAGGACCCAAGTGGGACGCGTGTCCCCCCCCCCCCCCAAAAAGGACCAGGCGTCAGAACATTCCCTCCCCCCACCTCTCCCAGGGGTGCCCCCTCCCGCAAAGGGACAAGGCGACAGGGCTCCCTCCGCCTCACCTGGCATCCACGGCGAGTACCTGCTGCCAGACGGCGGCCATGGCGGCGGCGGCGGCCGCCCCGGGGGGGCCCTGAGGGGAATGAGGAGGGGAGCGGGGGGAGGGGGGGGTTTGAAGCCGAGGTCGGGCTCGGGAACCCGGAGATCGATGCGGGAACCGAACGGAGGTACCTGTCCGTCCCGCTCCACCTCCGTCTACCCGCCGGGTCCCCGGCAGGGTCGGGGACGGGGCGGGACGGTTGGGACCGGCCGCCTTCTCCCCGCCCTTCCCAAAATGGCGGCCACCTCCCCACGCCAAAATGGCGCCGGGCGTCGCCTTGGTGACGGGTGGTGGGCGGGGCCCTTCCGCCGCGGTGGGCGGGGCCCCAGCGGGAATTGGTCGCGTCCGGCCAAAGGGGGCGGGGCGCGCCGCTGCTCCTCTATGGTTGCACCCACCTTCCTAGCTCTCCCCCCGATACCGGCCCTTCTGCCCCGCCGCCTCTCGCCTTGCCCCGGGGGTCTTTTTTCCCGCCCGCCGCTTTTGCGACCTCGCGCCGCGCTTGACGGCAGCGCCCCCCCGTCCCCGTCCCCGTCCTAATTTACGACAGTGAGAGCCTGTACGGCGGAAGTGGGGACGTTCGGGGCCTCGTTTGACGGCAGGGACACACTCCCGCTGCGCGACCTTTTGCGCCAGGCTGCCCGGGCACGCTTTACGGCACGGCGGGCGGTGTGTGTGGACCGGGCTGGGCCGGTACCGGGACAGAGGCCTGGCGGACCGGGGAGGGCCGTGACACCCGCCCCCCCCCCCCCCAACTTGAACCCGTGTCACCTCCCCTCCTACTCCGTCCCCAAGTCCCCCACGATGGCAGCATGCCGCTGGCGGTGAGGTGGCCTTTCCCCGCGGGGCCGTCCCCTGCCCTGGGCCCTGGCCAGCCGCCTCGTTACCGGTTTGGTGGGCACCTACAGCTGCGTCTGGACCCGTGAGTGACCCCCCCCCCCCCCCCCCGGTAACCCACCGAGTTGGCTTGGCTGGAGAGGTGTCCCAACCCCAGTTCCCCCCCCCCGCCCCTTATTTTTTTTTTTTTTTTTTTCCCCCCCCCCCCCGGTGCCAGGCTACCTGAACCGGTTGCGGGTGCACAACGCCGAGGTGCTGCACGAACTGGTGGAGCGCCGGGGGCCCCTCACTCCCCTCCTCACCCTCTCCAACCACCAGTCTTGTATGGATGACCCGCACCTCTGGGGTACGCCTGGCTGCGGGGGGGGGGGCCCCAGGGGATCCCAAGGGTGTTGGGGGGCTCCCCAGGGGATCCTAAGAGGGGGGGGGGGGGGGGGGGGGGTCTCGGGTGCTCTGAGGCTCTGGGGACGTGCTGCGGGGGTCAGCGGCAGTGGTAGGGGTTCCCCGGTGGATATTGAGGGAACTGGGGGGATCCCAAGGGAGTTGGGGGGGGTCTCAGGGGGTCCCCAGGGGATCCCAAGGGGTGCTGGTGGGGTGGGGGGTGTCTCTAGGGTGCTCTGAGGCTCTGGGGACGTGCCGCGGGGGTCAGTGGCAGCGGTTGGGGTTCCTTGGTGGATATTGAGGGAGTTGGGGGGGTCCCTGGGGGATCCCAAGGGTGTTGGGGGGGGTCCCTGGGGGATCCCAAGGGTGTCGGGGGGGGGTCCCTGGGGGATCCCAAGGGTGTTGCGGGGGTCCCCAGGGGATCCCAAGGGGTGCTGGGGGGGGGGGGGGGGGTCTCTGGGGTGCTCTGGGGCTCTGGGGATGTGCTGCGGGGGTCAGCGGCAGCGGTGGGGGTTCCCTGGTGGATATTGAGGGAGTTGGGGGGGTCCCTGGGGGATCCCAAGGGTGTTGGGGGGGTCCCTGGGGATCCCAAGGGAGTTGGGGGGGGTCTCAGGGGATCCCAAGGGTGTTGGGGGGGTCCCCATGGGATCCCAAGGGGTGCTGGTGGGGGGGGGGGGGTCTCTGGGGTGCTCTGAGGCTCTGGGGACATGCTGCGGGGGTCAGCGGCAGCCGTGGGGGTCCCTGGTGGATATTGAGGGAGTTGGGGGGCTCCCCAGGGGATCCTAAGGGAGTTGGGGGGGTCCCCAGGGGATCCTAAGGGGTTTGGGGGGGTCCCTGGGGGATCTCAGGGGAGTTGGGGGGGGTCCCTGGGGGATCCCAAGGGAGTTGGGGGGGGTCCCTGGGGATCCCAAGGGAGTTGGGGGGGTCCCCAGGGATTTCTGAGGGAGCTCTGGGGGGGCGTGGGGGGGTGTCTGTGTCTGGTCTAGGGGTGCTCCCGTGACCCCCCCCCCCCCGGCTTCTTCCCTCCACCAGGTTCCCTAAAGCTGCGGCACGTCTGGAGTCTGCACAAGATGCGGTGGTGAGGCCGGGGGGGGGTCTCGGGGGGGGGGGGGTCTCGGGGAGCCCCCTCCCTGCTCACCCCGTCCCCCCCCTCCCCAGGACCCCCACGGCCGCCGACATCTGCTTCACCCAGGAGCTGCACTCGCGCTTCTTCAGCCTGGGCCGCTGCGTCCCCGTCTGCCGGGGTGGGCACTGGGAGGCACTGGGGCCAACTGGGAGGCGGGGAGGGGGGGGGAGTGCAGGGCGGAGGCAGGGGATCGCCGTCTCTACTGGGGGGCATCCCAGTTTGTACTGGGGGGGGGGGGGGGGGCGGTGCTGGGCCAGGCCCAGCCTGGTTTGGGGGCTTCCAGTCTGTACTGGGGCGGTTGCGGCCTGTACTGGGAGCGATTGCGGTTTACCTCGGGGGAGTGAGGGGGGGTGGTTGTGCTGGGCTGGTCCCAGTCCGTACTGGAGAGCTCCCAGTGCGCTGAACTGGTGTCCCCAGGGGACGGCGTGTACCAGCGAGGGATGGACTTCATCCTGGAGAAGCTCAACCAGGGGGACTGGGTCCACGTCTTCCCTGAGGGTACTGGGAGAAACTGGGCAACGGGACGCTGGTTTGCTCTAGAGGGACTGGGAGCACTGGGGTTGGGGGAAGGGGTTCGTATTTAGGTCACCGGGACCCCCAGTGGGGGGGCGGGGGGGAAACTGGGACCACTAGGAGAGACTGGGAGCCTTGGGGATCGGTCTCTCTTCTCCAGACCTGGGTGGAGGCTGGGGGGGGGGCAGATAAAGGGCTGGGGGGGGGCCCGGGGGGACCCTTTTGGTGGCGAGGGGGGGTTCTCCTGTGCTGCCCCCCCCCCCCACGTCCCCATGTCCCCACAGGCAAAGTGAACATGGAGCAGGAGTTCGTGCGCTTCAAGTGGGGTGAGACCCCCCCCCCGACCCCCAACTGCTTCTTGACCCCCCCCCCTCGCTCCCTGCTTGCCTCCTTTGCCCCTCTCGTGGCCCCCTCCCCCCCCCCCAAGGGCTACCTGGCCCCCCCAAGGGCTACCTGGTCCCCCCCAAACGCCCACCTTGCCCCCCCCCCCCCACAGGCATCGGGCGCCTCCTGGCCGAGTGTCGCCTCGACCCCGTCATCCTGCCCCTGTGGCACGGGGGTGAGCGGGGGGCCGGGGGGGGACAAAACGGAGCGGCACTCGGGGGGGGGACAGACAAAACGGAGCGGCACTCGGGGGGGGGACGGACAAAACGGAGCGGCACTCGGGGGGGGGGGGGGGTGGGAGTAAGATGATTATTACCACCATATTAATACTAGATCCTGCGTGAAGGTGCTGCACATACTCTAGCATAAGTCATTTTTTCACATGGGTTAGATGCGCAATAATGAGGCACGGGGATTTTAATACGGCTTTATGCATCCGAGCAGCCTTAAAACAGCGGAGGGGCGTGTGAGACGTGAAAGGATGTCTGGCCTTCTTGGGGCAAGCTAGGGCGTCTATGAAGGTCGCGTTTCAGCACTTGGCTCTGTGCTTGGTTTCAAGGTGTAACAAGAAGGTCGCCGCCTCCAAGAGGTTTACAATCCATCGCGCGCCCAAGGTTCTCACCGTCTGTCTGAAGAGGTTTGAAGATTTCACCGGCGGGAAGATCGACAAGGTGCGTCTGCAACTGGAGGGCGACGTTCTCGTCCTGGAGCGGGCTATTTCCCAAAGCAGTACGCTCTTTCGCAAGCGTGAAAAGAAACTTTCTTTCTTTCTTTCACTCAACTCATGTTGAGTTTTTCGTGTTCCCTTCTGGGGAGGGGAGAGTTGCCGCGGGAAGACAAGGACGTACTCTGCTCCGAGAGAGCTGCTTTGGCCGAGAACAGTTTCCTGCCACCCAAACCATTACCTGTTGCTTTGGGGGAAAAAAAACAAGTGTTCATGAGCCCCAGAGATGTATTTATACACCTCTGGCCCCTGGTCTTGGAAGTCTACTTCGTGGAGTGTTTCAGGATCGTTTCTGAGCGCTCTTGGTCTCTCCGTAGGTTGTGAAGTATTCCAACTGCTTGGATCTTCGCCCGTACATGTCTCAGATGGATGGAGAACCGCTCTTCTACTCTTTATACGCTGTCCTGGTGCATAGCGGTAATAGCTGTGATTCGGGACACTATTTCTGCTACACGAAGGTAAAGAGCAACTTCCTCCCACACACGAGAAAAACGTGTGCTGAGGAAGACAAACTTTGACGGCAGCGATACTGGCAGCCAAGGAGAACGTCTCCTTAGAGGCTGCGTTGGGTTTGTTTTGGCGTACTCTTGGTTCTGTAGTTCTTCTGCCTCCGTTTTTGTGGAGAAACCACGCAGTTCGTCTCCAGATACCGTTGCCTTTTTTTTTTTACAGGCCGGCAATGGGCTGTGGTACGAGATGAACGATTCATCTGTGGATCGTTGTGACATCAGCACGGTTCTCCAGCAGCAAGCCTATTTGCTGTTTTATGTCAGGTAATAAAGGAGAGTACTTAAAGGGAAGGATGGGAAGGGACTTTTTACGAGGGATTGCAGTGATAGGACGAGGGGGGAACGGTTTTAAACTGAAAGAGGGTAGGTTTAGGTTAGCTGTTAGGAAGAAATTCTTTACGGTGAGGGTGGTGAGACACTGGAAGAGGTTGCCCAGAGCAGTTGTGGATGCCCTTTCCCTGAAAGCGTCCAAGGCCAGGTTGGACGGGGCTTTGAACAACCTGGTCTAGTGGAAGGTGTCGCTGCCCATGGCAGGGGAGACGGAACGAGATGATCTTGAAGGTCCCCGCCAACCCCAACCATTTTACGAGTCTCTGAAACGGAGACCGTAGGGAGTATAAAGATGAGGTCTTGCTCCGACAAGGGCAGACCTGGTGGGAAGACCCCAACCAAATTTCAAATTTGTAGGTTCGGATACGTCTTCTCTCTGTCATAGAAACCGCTCCAAGACAGTGGCTGGACCCCAGGGAAAGCTGCAAGAACAGCCCTAAATAGAAATCACTTTTTTTTTCTCCAGGAGCCCTGATTTAAGGGTGTTGCCTTTCGTTGGCGTGGCGACCTGGTTCAGGAACGGCACGGCGACCAACCCCAGGCCGCTCGGGCCATCAGCTCACGGACACCAATGTGGTGGACGGCAAATGGTGTTTATTTGTGAGTGACACGCTATTATATAGCTTGGGTTTATGATGTCACTTCCGTCCGCTTACCTCATAAACTAAGCGTTATTGGCTACCTGGAGAGGGGCCCTACCTTTCCGTACAGCGCGACATCTTCCGGCCACCAGACCCTAACTACCCACAACCCCATTTGTCCACCTTTGGTTCTTCTGCCTTTGCGGCCCGCCGGGAGAAGCTTTGGGACGCCCTTAGCTGTCCCGCCCCACAGTTTCTGGGGGTTCCCCACCGTTCTCGTCCTTTCATGGGGAAAGGGCAGGGCCTTTTCACAGCTCTCTTTGCAGAACACGGCGGTGGGCAGGGAGGATTCTCCAGAGGACACCAGTTCCTCTACAAGGACCAGCACCAGCCAGTTAAACTGGGCAGATGCACGGGAGGCATCTGCAGCCCGGCCAGGCGGGCGCAGCGTGGCCTCGTACACGTCCAGAACCCAACCTGGCTTCCCGTTCTGCCGTCAACTGTTTGACCTTGGGCTGCACGCCGCGCAACACGACGACGAGGAGGAGGAGGATGGATTCAGCTCCTGTTCCTGCTGCCAGAGGAACGTGATCAGGGAGAGGGCCTGGAGCAGCTTCCCGCAACGGGACAACGATTTCCGCAGCTGGCTCACGGTCCCCACGGACTACAACCTCTCAGCAAGGAGGAGGAGTAGTCCGAGTCGTGAAGAAGCCGTCAGGGATGACTCACCTCCGTGGACCTCCAACGCCAGCTCCCGGTGGGCTCCCGCATCCCGGGCTGCTCGGGAGCAAAGACTGCTGCGGGAAAGAACGCGGAGCCCATTACCGCAGCGGGGTTATACTCTCCGCAGCCGGTTCGTGGAGTACACGGACTACCGTGGCTCAGCAAGGAGGAGGAGAACTAGTCCTCCGAGTCATGAACAAACCCCCAGGGATGACTCACCTGCTTGGACCTCCAACGCCAGCTCCAAGCGGGTTCCCGCATCCCGGGATGCCGGGGAGCAAACTCAGCTGCGGGGAAAGAACGCGGAGCCCATCCCCGCGGCGGGGTTATACTCTCCGCAGCCGGTTCGTGGAGTACACGGACTGCCGTGGCTCAGCGAGGAGGAGGAGGAGGAGAACTAGTTCTCCGAGTCATGAACAAACCCCCAGGGATGACTCACCTGCTTGGACCTCCAACGCCAGCTCCAAGCGGGTTCCCGCATCCCGGGATGCCGGGGAGCAAACTCAGCTGCGGGAAAGAACGCGGAGCCCATCCCCGCGGCGGGGTTATACTCTCTGCAGCCGGTTCGTGGAGTACACGGACTGCCGTGGCTCAGCGAGGAGGAGGAGGAGGAGAACTAGTTCTCCGAGTCATGAACAAACCCCCAGGGATTGACTCACCTGCTTGGACCTCCAACGCCAGCTCCGAGCGGGTTCCCGCATCCCGGGATGCCGGGGAGCAAACTCAGCTGCGGGAAAGAACGCGGAGCCCATCCCCGCGGCGGGGTTATACTCTCTGCAGCCGGTTCGTGGAGTACACGGACTGCCGTGGCTCAGCGAGGAGGAGGAGAACTAGTTCTCCGAGTCATGAACAAACCCCCAGGGATTGACTCACCTGCTTGGACCTCCAACGCCAGCTCCGAGCGGGTTCCCGCATCCCGGGATGCCGGGGAGCAAACTCAGCTGCGGGAAAGAACGCGGAGCCCATCCCCGCGGCGTCCTCCGCGAGAGGAGGACGGAGAAGAAGCGTGAGAAGAAGTCCTCCACGTCGTGAGTGAGTCCCAAGGGACGATGCGGCTCCAGGACCCTCCAGTGCCCGCTCCAAGCAGGCTCCGGCACCCGGGGCTGCTCAGGACCAAATCCTGCCGAGGCAGAAGGAGCGAAGCAGATCCCCGCGGCAGGGTTACGATCTCCGCAGCCGGTTCGTGGACACCGCAAACTACGACCCCTCTAGCCGGGAGGAGGAGAAGGGCTTCCCGGATGAGGCAGAAGCACAACATCTAACTTCTGCAATGCTGGAGAGGAGGAAGAGCGGGAAGAAGAATCCATGAAGTACCAAAGCAAGGACCAAGGAAAAGCTCAGAAAGAACTTCCAGAGACTCGGAAAACTCTGCCAGCTGCCCCGCCTGCCCACAGGTCCCTGGAGGAAGAGCTTCTGTTTGTTTTCTGCTTTTGGGATCACCTTGCAAAAACAACACTCGCTTGGAGCCAAGAGGCAGAAAAGACAAAGACAGAATTAAAAACATTTGTTGGCCTTGCATGTGTAATTTATGGGGTGTTTCCTTCTCTGTAGGTTTTGGGGCAATTGGTGGAAATACCAGAGAATATATACTATATTATATTATATATTATAATATATAATTCTAAAATGCTTCGTCTAATATATTAGACATGGAGGTTTATTTTTAAATCCTTCTATATATAAATGAATATTATTTTTCAATATATATGAGAATGAGAGATTTTTTTTCTCCATTTCAACACCTCACACCCATATTTAGTGTTTTAGTATTTTTTAACACTCCCCCTCCATCCATGTTCAGGCATTTTTGGGCTGTGATCCCCCCTTTTTGGGGGGGGGACCCCTCCATCCCTCATTCACCTGCTCTCCTCCGCCACATCCCTGCCCCTCCCCGGTGACATTGGGGTGCCCCAAATGATGTCATCACCCCCCCCCGGACCCCCTCCTTCTTATTCACCCCCCCCCAAAAAAAGCACAAACCAAGGGAAAAGACCCCGACCGGCAGCTTGTGACTTTCATAATGCCTTTTACATAGGTACGTGCCCGCACATCTCGTGCTCTGCTCCGCACCGGGACGGGCTCCCCGGGTCGCGAACGTCCCTCTCGGCCCCGCGCCCTGCTGAGCATCGCGAGATGCTTACGCCAGGACGTCTGAAAAACAAACAAACAAACAAAAAAAGAAAAAAAAAAAAAATCCCAAATTGTTATTTCAGCTGTATACGGAGGGGCTAAAAGACGGGATTTTTGGTCCGTGGATGAACACTGGGGGGATCGATAAATAGATAGCCGCGAAGAACGCAGTCGGCACAGAAAACGGATGGTTTGTTGCCCGTTGCTTGGAACGCTGACCACGGAGATGAGAGAGCCGAGGAAGACAACAGACAGGGTGGCTACGGCTCGTGCTATAGGCTCCCCGCGTTGCGACCGAGAGCAGGGCGGCGCCGTCGGGGTCGGGCACGCGGCGGATGCAGCGCCCGTCGGCGGGGGCCCAGAGCCTCAAGGTGCCGTCGAGGGAGGCCGACACGAGGACGTCGTTGGAGAGGGACCAGGCGAAATCGGCCACGCCGCCGCTGTGGCCCCGCAGCACCCGCAGAACCGCCGGCGGCCCCGGCGCCAGCCGGCAAACCGAGATGGTGCCGTCCAGCGAGCAGCACGCCAGCAGGTGCCGGTCGTCGTGCGCAAACTGGACTTTTGGCACTGCCCGGTCACGAGAGCCCGTCAGCGCCGGCGCGAGCCGGCACCGGCTACCACCGGTACCGTGGCGGGGCGGGAAACCCTCCCCCAGTCCTCCCCCAGTCCTCCCCCAGTTACCGGCGCTGTCGGTGTGCTGGTCGAAGACGTGGTAGACGCCGGCAAAAGCGTAGTTCTCGCTCAGCGTCGTGTCCCCGGCCATGGCGCGGCTCGCCTCCGCCAGCGGCGTGGGGACCACTCCGGGGGGGCTGCGGAACGAGGCGTTGCGGGTGTCAGCACCCTGACTCCGGCTCCCCCCCACCCACCCACCCAGCACCCGCTGACCCCGGGGGGATCCAGGTGAGCTCACCGCTCGTCGGTGGTCCCGCGGGGGACCCCGGGGTGGGAGCCGCAGCTGAGGGAGCGCCGGTGTCCCCGGGCCACGCGCGGGTCCTCCTCGAAGTCCTGCCAGAAAGACGGGGCCGTGGGGTCCCTGCACCCCGCGGGGTCCCCAGAGGGGGACCGGGACCCCACAACCCCCCCCCAGGCCAGGTGCTGGGACCCCGCAGCCCCCCCTGAAACAGGGGCTGGAGCCCTGACGGTGCCTGCTGAGACCCCCCCAGACCCTGCAGAACGGGTGCTGGAGCCCCAGAGCACCCCCAAAATGGGTGCTGCAGCCCCTGAGCACCCGGAATTGGGTTCTGAGGCCCCAAAATGGGTGCTGACAACCCAAAGCACCCCCAAAATGGGTGCTGGGGCCCCAGAGCACCCCCAAAACGGGTGCTGCGGCCCCAAAACGGGTGCCTCGGCCCCAGAGCACCCCCAAAATGGGTGCTGCGGCCACAAAAACGGGTGCTGCGGCCCCAGAGCACCCCCAAAACGGGTGCTGCAGCCCCAGAGCACCCCCAAATCATGTTCTGAGACCCCAAAACGGGTGCTGCAGCCCCAGAGCACCCCCAAAACGGGTGCTGCACCCCCAAAACGGGAGCTGTGGCCCCAGAGCACCCCCAAAATGGGTGCTGAGGCCCCAAAACGGGTGCTGGGGCCCCTCAGGAGGGATGCCAACCACCCCACAGCCCCCCGGGAAGGGCTCGCAGCCTCGCCTCCCCCCGCCCCGCCCCGTCCCCCCGTCCCCCTCCTGCGGCCGTTACCTCCATGCGGTCGAGGGTGGTGCGGCTGGCACGGAGGGCGCTGCTACTGTGGGCCCGGCAGCTCCTCTGCTCGGAGAGGGCCCCGTAGCGCTGGGCCAGCAGGCGGGTGCGTACCCGCAGGTACCAGCGCCGGGTGCCACCTTCCAGCGTCCCTCCCTGCGCTTGCTCCCGCAGCAGCTGGCTGCGTCGTCGCACGTACTGCGTCCGGAACTGGGGCCAGCGGGGCGTGCGGTAGGCTGCGTACCTGAGGACACGGCGATGGCGATGTTACTGATTTGTCATTAATTTGTTATTAGTTAGAATTAATCATATTTAGTTTTAATATTTTAGCAAAATCATATGTATGTTGTATTTTATATATTTAACCGCCAACCAGTGTCTGCTGTAAAATCCCCTGTATAGCCCCGTATCAAGGCCGGAGAAATTGGCTAAAATCATCTAGTAGGAACATTTAGAACTTAGAGAACAGGATAAAGAAATACCTGACAACGGGGTGGTGTAAGAGTTGTCAGTACGTTACCTGACAACGGCCTGTTTGGAACGCAGCGGCCGATCCCCAAGGATAGAACGTGCGGTACAAGGCTCCTGGAAGGTCCCTGGCTAGAGCCGTTAGAGATAACCGCATAGCTACTGTCAAAAAGGATGGATTGCGACCGTTGCCGTAACATCGATGAAGAAATCATGAACACTAGACGAACTTTGCTTCATTATAATACCAAAACACACCTCCTAGTCAAAAGCTACCCGCCTCCAAGGCTTACCACGCCTCGGAGAAACCTTCACTGCGCCTGCGTAAAGGACATTTACATATGCTAATGATTTCCCGGAAGTCTAATGAATATGTATAACTTTTCTTGGAAATCTAATGAATATGTATCGATAAGTCTTAATATAAGGTGTATTGTTTTGGAGACAGGTGTGCGTGGTTCGTGAGAGGACTCGCCCGCGCACCCGGCCGTCGATAAAGAAGTGTCTGCTTATCTACACTAACTTGGTGTTGATAAGTTCTTCATTCCGAGCTTTTCGGTAACAGCGATGGCGGCGATGGCGGCGATGGCGGGGCGCGCCCTCACGCCTGTGGCAGCTGGCACCGTGGCGGGGGGGGGGGTGTGGTGTAGATGCACGCATGTGTGGGGGCACAGGTATCGGGATCTGCCCCCCACAAAGGGACCAGGCATCGGGATCTGCCGACCCCCCCCGCTCCAAGGAACCTGGGCATCAGGGGTGTCCTCCCTGACAGGAGGACCCAAGTGGGACGCGTGTCCCCCCCCCCCCCCCCCCCAAAAAGGACCAGGCGTCAGAACATTCCCTCCCCCCACCTCTCCCAGGGGTGCCCCCTCCCGCAAAGGGACAAGGCGACAGGGCTCCCTCCGCCTCACCTGGCATCCACGGCGAGTACCTGCTGCCAGACGGCGGCCATGGCGGCGGCGGCGGCCGCCCCGGGGGGGCCCTGAGGGGAATGAGGAGGGGAGCGGGGGGAGGGGGGGGTTTGAAGCCGAGGTCGGGCTCGGGAACCCGGAGATCGATGCGGGAACCGAACGGAGGGTACCTGTTCGTCCCGCTCCACCTCCGTCTACCCGCCGGGTCCCCGCAGGGTCGGGGACGGGGCGGGACGGTTGGGACCGGCCGCCTTCTCCCCGCCCTTCCCAAAATGGCGGCCAC
>NW_024470394.1:76228-128554 GCF_900496995.4 Aquila chrysaetos chrysaetos | reverse complement strand
GCAAACGACCTGCTCTCTCGTGAGCAACAGGGTGTGTGAGTGGCTTTTACGAACATCTCCTTGTAAATCTGTCAGGCGATTTCCCAAGGATTCCAAGAAGCTGGAATTTAAGAGACAAGCAAGCCTTCTTTGCCAATGCCCGAGAATTCTTAATATTCCAAGAATGCGGAATTTAAGAGAAAAGCAGCCCTTCTTTGCCAATTCTTCTTTGAACACTCAAGCCTAGAAGGCGCTTGCCGTATCTAGGCAGTGTTCCTTTCGGAAGAGGGCACCCATTTCTTGCCCCAGGTCTTGGGTCCCTATTCTGCAAAGGTTAAACCTCTTGCTATTGCACAGAAATATTCTGTCAGTTTCACATCCCTCGAGAAAAAGTTTTCTCTGCCACTCAAATGGCCTTGGGCTTGTTGGGACGCTCTCACCTTGGCTAGGAGAGGAGGACTGTTCTTAGAACTTCAAAAATCCCACTCGGTCCCATCGCTGCGGATGTTTTGCTACCTAAGGTCTGCTTCCCTCCCTCCCTCTTCAGGACGTCAGCAGGCTTCTGCGGAGGGGTAGAATGGAAAACCACGGCGTAACACCGTTCTGCGCTCGTAGTCAGGGGCCTCTATCCTTCGCGTCATCAGTGTTCTCACACGTGAGTCATTTCAGGTGCTTGACGAGTTTTTCTGTTATTGTAGGAGAAAAGCGACTAACTTCTTATTTTTTCAGTAAAGGAGAAATTTCCAGCTTGGCAGCAGGAAGTGCCCACGAGTTCTTACGTTACGCTATTGATGCCATGCAAAGAGCTTGCCTGAGCGGGAATGCAGCCCAAGTAAGCGCAAGGCAAATTCCCTTGCGATGTTCCGAGCCCTTTGGATCCTTGGTGTTAGTGACCGTCAGGAAAAAAACTATGCCAGGGCTTTCACACAAAGCAAAACTCCGGGAGGAGATAACTCTCTGCCTTACCATGTATTTCAGCTTGGGCACACCTCTTCTTGAATGGAATACCATCATCCACCAAATTTTGGAGGCTTTCTGAGATCCAGAGGTACTTTTCCACAACCGTTGCTCTCCTTGGAATTGTCTTTGCCCTTCTGCCTGCCTGCGATGAACAGCCGACGGTGTTGTGAACTTGGCGCAGTGAGTAGTATGAAGGACGTAAACGGCACAGTTGACTTCCCCTACGCTGAGCATTTGAATTTCCTTTCCAGCACGTGCCGAGCTGCAAGGGCTTCGATTCCTACGAGGCCTTTCTGGATAGTCCTTGGATATCATGTAAGGAGCTGTAATGCGCTTCAAGACGTAGCACGCCCCTGTGCTTTCCAGAATCAAGCAGTTGCTTTAAAAACGCGTATCCGTGAACACAAAGCGAGCTTGGTGGTGGGTGGAAGGGAATGGAAGGCTCCCTCTGCATTCCTCCTTCTTTTGCCCTCCTCAACACGCCCCGTCTGACTCCTAGGCTGACGGGTTGTCTTATTTCATTATTGATGACCCTGCACGCCAATCGTAGCTGAAACTGAGGCAGCGGCGCAGAGGACGTAGCTCTTGATGCCCCAGGAATGCGAGGGAAATGTTCGGCATCGTGCCCCGTTCTGCCTCCCGTGGGCGCCGATTGCGGGTTCCCGGTGGCCGCGCAGCTGCTGGGTCTTCTTGTCAACTCCCGATCCGCAGTTTGGGCGGACGGCATTTCCCGGAGAGATCAGTTTCTCCTTTACGCTCTCCAGGCGGTTCTCATCTGTCACCGCAGCGCTGACGACTTCGTGAAACGAGCAGCTGGACGGTTGAAAACTGCTTTACAGGCAGCCAGTAAGATGATTATAACACCATAGTAATACTAGATTTCCTGCGTGAAGGTGCTGCACATACTCTAGCATAAGTCATTTTTTCACATGGGTTAGAATGCGCAAGAATGAGGCACCGGGATTTTAATACGGCTTGTATGCATCGAGCGCCTTAAAACAGCGGAGGGGCGTGGGAGACGTTTGAAAAGGATTGCCTGGCCTTTCTTGGCAGCTAGGGCCGTCTATGAAGGTAGCGTTTCAGCACTTGGCTCTGTGCTTGTTTTCAAGGTGTGTAACAAGAAGGTCCCGCCTCCAAGAGGTTTACAATCCATCGCGCGCCCAAGGTTCTCCACCGTCGGTCTGAAGAGGTTTGAAAGATTTCACCGGCGGGAAGAAGATCGACAAGGGTGCGTCTGCAACTGGAGGGCGGACGTCCGATCCTGGAGCGGCTATTCCCAAAGGCAGTACGCTCTTTCGCAGGCGTGAAAAGAAACTTTCTTTCTTTCTTTCACTCAACTCAAGTTGAGGGTTTTCGTGTTCCCTTCGGGGAGAGGAGAGGTGCCGCGGGAGGACAAGGACGTACTCTGCCTCCGAGAGAGGCTGCTTTGGACGAGAACAGTTTCCTGCACCCAAACCTTACCTGTTTGCTTTGAGGGAAAAAAAAAACACCAAGTGTTTTATTGGCCCCAAAGATGTATTTATACAACCTGGCCCCTGTCGTGGAAGGCTACTTCGTGGAGTGTTCAGATCGTTTCTAGCGCTCTTGGTCTCTCCGTAGGTTGTGAAGTATTCCAACTGCTTGGGATCTTTCGCACGTACATGTATCAGACGGATGGAGAACCGCTCTCTTTCTACTCTTTAGACGCTGTCCTGGTGCATTAGCGGTAAATTAGCTGTGATTCGGGACAATATTTCGGCTACACGAAGGTAAAGAGCAACTTCCTCACACAAACGAGAAAAAGGTGCTGAGAAAGACAAAACTTTGACGGCAGCGATACTGCGCAGACCAAGGAGAAGGTCTCCTAGAGGCTGGGTGCGTTTGTGTGGGCGTCTCTTGGTTCTGTAGTTCTTCTGCCTCCGTTTTTGTGGAGGAAACCACGCAGTTCGTTCTACAGATACGTTTGCCTTTTTTTTTACAGGCCAGCAATGGGCTGTGGTACGAGATGAACGATTCATCGTGGATCGTTGGGTGACATCAGCAGGTTCATCCAGCAGCAAGCCTATTTGCTGTTGTATGTCAGGTAATAAAGGAGAGTACTTAAAGGAGAAGGATGGGAAGGACTTTTTACGAGGGATTGCGTGATAGACGAGGGGGGGAACGGTGTTACCTGAAAGAGGGTAGAGTTAGGTTAGCTGTTAGGAAGAAAATTCTTTACGGTGAGGGTGGTTGAGACATTGGAAGAGGTTGACCAGAGCAGTTGTGGATGCCTTTCCCTGAAAGCGTCCAAGGCCCGTTGGACGGGGCTTTGAACAACCTGTGGTCTAGTGGAAGGTTGTCCCTGCCCATGGCAGGGGAGGACGGAACGAGACGATCTTGAAGGTCCCCGCCAACCCCAACCATTTTACGAGTCTCTGAAAACGGAGGCCGTATAGGAGTTATAAAGTGAGGTTCTTGCTCCGACAAAGGGCAGGACTGGCGGGAGGAAGACCCCCAACCAAAATTTTCAAACTTTGTAGGTTCGTGATAAGTCTCTCTCTGTCAAGAAAACGCTCCCAAGACAGTGGATGGGACCCCAGGGAAAGATGCAAGAAAGAAAGCCCTAAATAGAAATCACTTTTTTTTCCAGGAGCCCTGATTTCAGGGGGGAAGGCCTCTTCCCGACGGATACCATCACATGCCCGCGCCTTCCTGAGGCAGTGGGCGGCCGGCGCAAAGCAGGAGTATCCTGCAGGGGGACCATGGGGGTCTGCTTCTAAGGACTAGGTAAGTCCGGGGAGATGGATCAGTGCTTTCTTTCCGGATCTGGCATGTTCTCTTTCCCTCCCAGGCTGCAGCTTCTTCAAAGCTTGCAAACGTTTTCCTATCACAAAAAGCATCCCACCCGATCCACCCCATTTGTCCACCCTTGGGTCTTCTGCCTTTCGGCCGCCCGGGAGCAGATCTGGGGACGCCCTTAGCTGTACCCTCCCACGGTTTTCTGGTGTTCCCCACCGGTCTGGTCCTTTCACGGGGAGGAAAAGGCGGGCCTTTTCACAGCTCTCTTTGCAGAACACGGCGGTGGGATGGGGATTCTACAGAGGACACCAGCCTCCTCTAACAAGGACCAGCACCAGCCCAAAGTTTTTTTTTTTTAAACTGGCCAGGACGCCGGGAGCATCTGCAGCCCGGCCAGGCGGGCGCAGGGGCCTTGTATCACGTCCAGAAACCCAACACTGCGTTTCCCGTTCTGCCGTCAACTGTTTGACCTTGGTGCACGCGTTGCAAACCACGGACGACGACGAGAGGAGGAGGAGGATTCAGCCTCTGTTCTCCTGTTCCTGCTGCCAGAGGAACGTGATCAGGGAGAGGGCCTGGAGCAGCTTCCCGCAACGGGACAACGATTTCCGCAGCTGGCTCACGGTCCCCACGGACTACAGCCTCTCAGCAAGGAGGAGGAGGAGTCCGAGTCGTGAAGAAGCCCTCAGGGATGACTCACCTCCGTGGACCTCCAACGCCAGCTCCCGGTGGGCTCCCGCATCCCGGGCTGCTCGGGAGCAAAGACTGCTGCGGGAAAGAACGCGGAGCCGATCCCCGCGGCGGGGTTATACTCTCCGCAGCCGCTTCGTGGAGTACACGGACTACCGTGGCTCAGCGAGGAGGAGGAGAACTAGTCCTCCGAGTCATGAACAAACCCCCAGGGATGACTCGCCTGCTTGGACCCCCAACACCAGCTCCAAGCGGGTTCCCGCATCCCGGGATGCCGGGGAGCAAGCTCAGCTGCGGGAGAGAGCGCGGAGCCGATCCCCGCGGCGGGGTTATAATCTCTGCAGCCGGTTCGTGGAGTACACGGACGACCATCGCTCCGCGAGAGGAGGACGGAGAAGAAGCGTGAGAAGAAGTCCTCCACGTCGTGAGTGAGTCCCAAGGGACGATGCGGCTCCAGGACCCTCCAGTGCCCGCTCCAAGCAGGCTCCGACACCCGGGGTTGCTCAGGACCAAATCCTGCCGAGGCAGAGGGAGCGAAGCAGATCCCCGCGGCGGGGTTACGATCTCCGCAGCCGCTTCGTGGACACCGCAAACTACGACCCCTCAGCCGGGAGGAGGAGAAGGGCTTCCCAGATGAGGCAGAAGCACAACATCTAACTTCTGCAATGCTGGAGAGGAGGAAGAGGGGGAAGAAGAATCCATGAAGTACCAAAGCAAGGACCAAGCTGCACAAAGGACACCGGCAGCCCACCCTCTCCCTCCTCCCAGCGCTGCCTCTGGCCAGGAAAAGCTCAGAAAGAACTTCCAGACACTCGGAAAACTCTGCCAGCTGCCCCGCCTGCCCACAGGTCCCTGGAGGAAGAGCTTCTATTTGTTTTCTGCTTTTGGGATCACCTTGCAAAAACAACACTCGGTTGGAGCCAAGAGGCAGAAAAGACAAAGACAGAATTAAAAACATTTGCTGGCCTTGCATGTGTCATTTATGGGGTGTTTCCTTCTCTGTAAGTTTTGGGGCAATTGGTGGAAATACCAGAGAATATATACTATATATATATTATATTATAATATATAATTCTAAAATGCTTCGTCTAATATATTAGACATGGAGCTTTATGTTTAAATCCTTTTACATATAAATGAATATTATTTTTCAATACATATGAGAATGAGAGATTTTTTTTCTCCGTTTCAACACCTCACACCCATATTTAGTGTTTTAGTATTTTTTAACACTCCCCCTCCATCCATGTTCAGGCATTTTTGGGCTGGGATCCCCCTTTTTTGGGGGGGGGGACCCCCCCATCCCTCATTCACCTGCTCTCCTCCGCCACATCCCTGCCCCTCCCCGGTGACATTGGGGTGCCCCAAATGATGTCATCACCCCCCCCGGACCCCCTCCTTCTTATTCACTCCCCCAAAAAAAGCACAAACCAAGGGAAAAGACCCCGACCGGCAGCTTGTGACTTTCATAATGCCTTTTACATAGGTACGTGCCTGCACATCTCGTGCTCTGCTCCGCACCGGGACGGGCTCCCCGGGTCGCGAACGTCCCTCTCGGCCCCGCGCCCTGCTGAGCATCGCGAGATGCTTACGCCAGGACATCTGAAAAACAAACAAACAAACAAAAAAAGAAAAAAAATAAATCCCAAATTCTTATTTCAGCTGTATACGGAGGGGTTAAAAGACGGGATTTTTGGTCCGCGGATGAACACTGGGGGATAAATAGATACAGAACGGTGCAGAACGGGTGATGGGGCCCCAGAGCACCCCCAAAAGGGATGCTGCAGCCCCAAAATGGGTTCTGAGGCCCCAAAATGGGTGCTGCAGCCAGCCCGAGCACTCCCAAAACAGTGCTGCGGCCCTAGAGCACCCCCAAATCGGGTTCTGAGGCCCCAAAAAGTGCTGAGGCCCCAGTGCACCCCCAAAAGGGGTGCTGCAGCCCCAAAACGGGTGCTGCAGCCCCAGAGCACCACCAAAATTGGTACTGGGGCCACAGAGCACCCCCAAAACGGGTGCTGCAGCTCCAGAGCACCCCCAAAAGTGGTGCTGCGGCCCCAAAACGGTTGCTGTGGCCCCAGAGCACCCCCAAGAGAGGTGCTACAGCCCCAAAATGGGTACCGGGGCCCCAGAGCACCCCCAAATCGGGTTCTGAGGCCCCAAAACGGGTGCTGCAGCTCCAGAGCACCCCCAAGAGAGGTGCTGCGGCCAAAAAATGGGTGCCGTGGCCCCAGAGTACCCATAAATCAGGTTCTGATGCCCCAAAACGGGTGCTGCGGCCTCAGAGCACCCCCAAAACAGGCGCTGTAGCACCGAAACGGGTGCTGCAGCCCCAGAGCACCACCAAGAGGGGTGCTGCGGCCACAAAATGGGTGCCGGGGCCCCAGAGCACCCCCAAATTCTGTTCCAAGGCCCCAAAATGGGTGCTGCGGCCCCAGAGCACCCCCAAAACAGGTGCTGCAGCCCCAAAACGGGTGCTGCAGCCCCAGAGCACCCCCAAAATGGGTGCTGCGGCCCCAGAGCACCCCCAAAATCAGGTTCTGAGGCCCCAAAATGGGTGCTGCGGCCCCAGAGCACCCCCAAAACAGGTGCTGCAGTCCCAAAATGGGTGCTGCGGCCCCAGAGCACCCATAAATCAGGTTCTGAGGCCACAAAACGGGTGCTGCGGCCTCAGAGCACCCCCAAAACAGGTGCTGCAGCCCCAAAACGGGTGCTGCAGCCCCAGAGCACCCCCAAAACAGGTGCTGCAGCCCCAAAATGGGTGCTGCAGCCCCAGAGCACCCCCAAAACGGGTGCTGCGGCCCCAAAACGGGTGCCTCGGCCCCAGAGCACCCCCAAAACGGGTGCTGTGGCCCCAAAATGGGTGCTGCAGCCCCAGAGCACCCCCAAAACAGATTCTGAGGCCCCAAAACAGGTGCTGAGACTCCTGAGCACCCCCAAAACGGGTGCTGCGGCCCCAAAATGGGTGCCGGGGCCCCAGAGCATACCCAAAAGGGGTGCTGCGGACACAAAATGGGTGCTGCGGCCCCAAAACGGGTGATGAGGCCCCAGAGCACCCCCAAGAGGCGTACTGGGGCCCCAGAGCACCCCCAAAAGGGATGCTGCAGCCCCAAAATTGGTTCTGAGGCCCCAAAATGGGTGCTGCAGCTCCAGAGCACTCCCAAAACGGGTGCTGCGGCCCTAGAGCACCCCTAAATCATGTTCTGAGGCCCCAAAACTGTTGCTGTGGCCCCAGAGCACCCCCAAGAGGGGTGCTGCGGTCCCAAAATGTTTGCTGTGGCCCCAGAGCACCCCCAAGAGGGGTGCTGCGGCCCCAAACGGGTGCCTCGGCCCCAGAGCACCCCAAATCGGGTTCTGAGGCCCCAAAACGGGTGTTGCGGCCCCAGAGCACCCCCAAAACGGGTGCTGCGGCCCCAAAACGGGTGCTGCAGCCCCAGAGCACCCCCAAGAGGGGTGCTGCGGCCCCAAAACGGGTGCTGCGGCCCCAGAGCACCCCCAAATCGGGTTCTGAGGCCCCAAAACGGGTGCTGCAGCTCCAGAGCACCCCCAAAAGGGGTACTGGGGCCACAGAGCACCCCCAAGAGGGGTGCTGCAGCCCCAAAACGGGTGCTGGGGCCCCAGAGCACCCCCAAAATGGGTACTGGGGCCACAGAGCACCCGCAAAAGGGATGCTGCAGCCCCAAAACAGGTGCTGCAGCCCCACAGCACCCCCAAATCGTGTTCTGAGGCCCCAAAACGGGTGCTGTGGCCCCAGAGCACCCCCAAAAGTGGTGCTGCGGCCCCAAAACGGGTGCTGCAGCCCCAGAGCACCCCCAAACAGGTGCTGCAGCCCCAAAACGGGTGCTGCAGCCCCAGAGCACCCCCAAAATTGGTACTGGGGCCACAGAGCACCCCCAAAAGGGATGCTGCAGCCCCAAAACGGGTGCTGCAGCTCCAGAGCACCCCCAAAAGGGATGCTGCGGCCCCAAAACGGTTGCTGTGGCCCCAGAGCACCCCCAAAACGGGTGCTGTGGCCCCAAAATGGGTGCTGCAGCTCCAGAGCACCCCCAAAAGGGGTGCTGCGGCCCCAAAACGGGTGCTGCGGCCCCAGAGCAACACCAAAACGGGTGCTGCAGCCCCTGAGCACCCGGAATTGGGTTCTGAGGCCCCAAAACGGGTGCTGACACCCCAGAGAACCCCCGAAACAGATGCTGCAGCCCCAAAACGGGTGCTGCAGCCCCAGAGCACCCCCAAAATTGGTACTGGGGCCACAGAGCACCCCCAAAAGGGATGCTGCAGCCCCAAAACGGGTGCTGCGGCCCCACAGCACCCCCAAAAGGAAGGCTGTGGCCCCAAAACAGTTGCTGTGGCCCCAGAGCACCCCCAAAACGGGTGCTGTGGCCCCAAAATGAGTGCTGCAGCTCCAGAGCACCCCCAAAAGGGGTGCTGCGGCCCCAAAACGGTTGCTGCGGCCCCAGAGCACCCCCAAAAGGGGTGCTGCGGCCACAAAATGGGTGCTGCGGCCACAAAACGGGTGCTGTGGCCCCAGAGCCCCCCTAAAACGGGTGCTGCGGCCACAAAACGGGTGCTGTGGCCCCAGAGCACCCCCAAAATGGGTACTGGGGCCACAGAGCACCCGCAAAAGTCATGCTGCAACCCCAAAACGGGTGCTGCGGCCCCACAGCACCCCCAAATTGTGTTCTGAGGCCCCAAAACGGGTGCTGCAGCACTAGAACACTCCCAAAAGGGGTGCTGCGGCCACAAAATGGGTGCCACCGCCCCAGAGCACCCCCAAGAGAGGTGCTGCAGCCCCAAAACAGGAGCTGCAGCTCCAGAGCACCCCCAAAAGGGGTGCTGTGGCCCCGAAATGGTTGCTGTGGCCCCAGAGCACCCCCAAAACGGGTGCTGTGGCCCCAAAATGGGTGCTGCAGCTCCAGAGCACCCCCAAAAGGGGTGCTGCAGCCACAAAACGGTTGCTGCGGCCCCAGAGCACCCCCAAAAGGGGTGCTGCGGCCACAAAATGGGTGCTGCGGCCACAAAACAGGTGCTGTGGCCCCAGAGCCCCCCTAAAACGGGTGCTGCGGCCACAAAACGGGTGCTGCAGCCCCAGAGCATCCCCAAATCGGGTTCTGAGGCCCCAAAACGGGGTGCTGCGGCCCCAGAGCACTCCCAAAACAGGTGCTGCAGCCCCAAAATGGGTGCTGCGGCCCCAGAGCACCCATAAATCAGGTTCTGAGGCCCCAAAACGGGTGCTGAGGCCCCAGAGCACCCCCAAAACAGGTGCTGCAGCCCCAAAACGGGTGCTGCAGCCCCAGAGCAGCCCCCAGGAGGATGCTGCGGCCACAAAATGGGTGCCGGGGCCCCAGACCACCCCCAAATTGTGTTCTGAGGCACCAAAACGGGTGCTGAGGCGCCAGAGCACCCCCAAAATGGGTACTGGGGCCACAGAGCACCCCCAAAAGGGATGCTGCAGCCCCAAAATGGGTTCTGAGGCCCCAAAACGGGTGCTGCGGCCGCAGAGCACCCGGAATTGGGTTCTGAGGCCCCAAAACGGGTGCTGACACCCCAGAGAACCCCCAAAACAGATGCTTGCAGCCCCAAAATGGGGTGTGCTGCGGCCCCACAGCACCCCAAATCGGGTTCTGAGGCCCCAAAACAGGTGCTGCAGCCCCAGAGGCACCCCCAAATGCAGCTGTGGCAGCTGCCACCGTGGTGTGGGGGGGGGTGGGGGGGTGTAGATGCACGCATGTGGTTGGGGCACAGGTATCGGGATTCTGCCCCCCCACAAAGGGACCAGGCATCGGGATCTGCCGACCCCCCCCGCTCCAACGAACCTGGGCATCAGGGTGTTCTCCCTGACAAGGACCCAAGTGGGACGCGTGTGTCCCCCCCCCCCAAAAAGGACCAGGCCTCAGAACATTCCCCCCCCCTACCTCTCCCAGGGGTGCCCCGGCCGCCCCGGGGGGGGCCCTGAGGGGAATGAGCAGGGGAGCAGGGGGGGGGGGGTTGAAGCCGAGGCCGGGCTCGGGAACCCGGAGATCGATGCGGGAACCGAACGGAGGTACCTGTCCGTCCCGCTCCACCCTCCGTCTACCCGCCGGGTCCCCCGGCAGGGGCGGGGACGGGGCGGGACGGTTGGGACCGGCCGCCTTCTCCCCGCCCTTCCCAAAATGGCGGCCACCTCCCCACGCCAAAATGGCGCCGGGCGTCGCCTTGGTGACGGGGTGGTGGGCGGGGCCCTTCCGCCGCGGTGGGCGGGGTCCCAGGGGGATCCCAAGGGAGCTGGGGGGGGTCCCTGGGGATCCCAAGGGTGTCGGGGGGGTCCCCAGGGGGATCCGAAGGGGTGCTGGGGGGGGGGGGGGATCTCTGGGGTGCTCTGAGGCTCTGGGGACGTGCTGCGGGGGTCAGTGGCAGCGGTGGGGATTCCCCAGTGGATACTGAGGGAGTTGAGGGGGTCCCTGGGGGATCTCAAGGGAGGTGGGGGGGTCCCCAGGGGATCCTAAGGGGTTTGGGGGGGTCCCTGGGGGATCTCAAGGGTGTTGGGGGGGGTCCCACAGGATCCCAAGGGTGTTGGGGGGGGTCTCAGGGGATCCCAAGGGGTGTTGGGGGGGTCCCCAGGGGATCCTAAGGGGTGCTGGTGGGGGGGGGGTGGGTCTCTGGGGTGCTCTGGGGCTCTAGGGACGTGCTGCGGGGGTCAGTGGCAGCGGTGGGTGTTCCTCAGTGGATATTGAGGGAGTTGGGGGGGTCCCTGGGGGATCCCAAGTGTGTTGGGGGGTCCCTGGGGGATCCCAAGGGTGTTGGGGGGGGTCCCAGGGATATCTGAGGGAGCTGGTGGGGTGGGGGGGTGTCTCTGGGGTGCTCTAGGGACGTGCTGCGGGGGTCAGCGGCAGTGGTGGGGGTTCCCCGGTGGCTATTGAGGGAACTGGGGGGGTCCCTGGGGATCCCAAGGGAGTTGGGGGCGGTCTCAGGGGATCCCAAGGGAGTTGGGGGGGTCCCTGGGGATCCCAAGGGTGTCGGGGGGGTCCCCAAGGGGATCCGAAGGGGTGCTGGGGGGGTGGGGGGGGATCTCTGGGGTGCTCTGAGGCTCTGGGGACGTGCTGTGGGGGTCAGCAGCAGTGGTGGGGGTTCCCCGGTGGCTATTGAGGGAACTGGGGGGGTCCCTGGGGATCCCAAGGGGGTTGGGGGCGGTCTCAGGGGATCCCAAGGGAGTTGGGGGAGTCCCTGGGGGATCCCAAGGGAGTTGGGGGGGGTCCCTGGGGGATCCCAAGGGTGTTGGGTGGTCCCTGGGGATCCCAAGGGTGTTGGGGGGGGTCCCCGGGGATTTCTGAGGGAGTTGGTGGGGTGGGGGGGGGGTCTCTGGGGTGCTCTGAGGCTCTGGTGACGTGCTGGCGGTGGGCTTGGGGGGGCGGCGGGGGGGTTACTGACGCTGTCCCGTAGCGAATTACGGTGGTCGTGGGGCGACCGTTCAGCGTCCGGCCCCTCTTGGAGCGACTCCGGGCTGAGGGTACGTCAACGGTGAGTGCTCGGGGAGCTGCCCACGGCAGAGGTGGGGGGGGGGGGGGGGGGGACACGCAAAATCCGTTCCGCCCACGGCTCTGTGGGGGTCGGTTCTTGCCCCCCCCAGGTGGAAACCACTAGTTTCCAACCATTAACCATGCCCGCTAACCATGTCCTGAAGTACCACCGTCCACTCGCTTTTTGAATACCTCCAGGGATGGTGACTCAACCACGTCCTGGGCAGCCCGTTCCAATGTTTAACAACCCTCTCAGTAAAGAAATTTTTCCTAATATCTGACCTAAATCTCCCTTACCTCAACTTGAGGCCGTTTCCTCTCGTCCTAAGCTGCGGGATACCTGCGACGGCGAGGAGGGGCTGGTGGGGCAGGGTGCCGTGGGCTGGAGGGGACTCCTGGGGTTTTGGGTTGTTTTTTTTTTTTTGCGGTTAGTGCATCACACATTATCTCTGTCACTTCATCCTCCTCTAAGTTGGAATCGGTTGCGAGCCACTCGTCCCAGCTGGTGTCTGATCCAGAGTCGGAACTCGACTGACCGGAAACTTCCGGTTTCCTCTCTCTTGGCTCGCCCCGCCCTCTTGGTTCCCCCCCGCCCTCTTGGTTCCCCCCGCCCTCTTGGTTCGGCCCGCCCTCTGCTCGGCGGGCTGTTTGCCCTGTGAGGGCATTTTTGCAGATGGCCGCTCTGACTGGCTTTCCGCCCTTCGCTCGCGCTCCCCTCCCCTTCCCGGTCGCCCCCACCACCCTTCTCCTTCCCGTTCTCCTCCCCTTGCCTTTTGTGTGCGCTTGTTACTGCTGGCGCTTCCTCCCTGTTCCCGCCAAGGGCATCCTCGCCCCTTGCCTTTCTGCTCGGCGCCATCTTGGGGCGCGTAAGGCGGTGGTCCGGCCCAGGCTTCCCCAGACTCCGGTTTCTCCGCGGCGTCCCTGGCCTCCTCGGCTAGCCCACCCCAGAAGGATTTACCTCGTTTCGGTCCCTCCGTAAGCGGGTCGGGGTTCGGGGATCGAGGGGGCACGCCACCCTCTCGCCGATGCTTAGGCTCAGCGGACTCAGCATTATCTGGGGGGTGCGGGGTCTGTGTGGCTGCTCCGACTCCCAGTTTCGGGATGATCGCCAAACAGTCCTTTGCCGCCCTCCGGGTCTCCTGCTCTTGCATGGCCTTCTGCAGGGCCCGTACGACTTTCCCCCACAACCCGAGGACATCGTCTCCTCGGCAAGCGCTTTAGTGCGCTTGTCCCACACTTCGGGGTGGAGAATATCCACCGGCTGGTCAATGAGCCCAATTTGTAAAAGCCTCGCAAGCGCGAGAGTAAAATCTTTGGGTTTACAATCAATACCCCACTGCTTAGGTAATTGTGATACGACCTTCACAAGGGCTTCCATCCTCCTTGTTGGTCCGGGAGCGTCCTCCCCGCCGGGCTGGTCCTGCCGCTCCGGACGCCGTTCACCCGATTCCAGGCGACTTTCCCGGGTTTCGGCACCACTTGTTGCCTTCGTTGGCGTGGCGACCTGGCTCAGGAACGGCACGGCGACCGACCCCAGCTGCAAAGGTAATTTCTGGGCTAGGTACTTGCTTGTTTTCCTGAAATTACAGTCAGGAAAAGGGAAGACTTGATACTGCAGTTCAAGACTCTAGAGGGAAAGGAAGGTAGCCCAAGGCACAGAAAGCAGAGCGTGGGTTTGTTGGACTTTAGGGAAAGTCAGCAGGGAACCCGTTGTTTTCCAAAACTCTTTCTTGACCAGAAAAATTTCAACGGCACTGTTAGGCTTCCCCTGACGCTTCCGTGTTGGATGCTTAAGCTGGTTGTACTGGGTGCTCCTGTAGAGAACTCAACTTTTTCACACGTGCCTTCGTGCAACAATATTGTCTCATCTCTTTTCAAATGTCGTTTCCCTGCAGTCGTTGCTGAGGGAATGGCTCCGCCACAAAGGATCCTCTTTCCCCCGGAGAACATTTACATGCACTGGCAGCAGCGATGGAGAGCCGGAGCAGGACTCCACAACTCGGGCAACACGTGCTTCCTCAACTCCGTCCTGCAGTGCCTGACATACACACCCCCCCCCGGCCAACTACCTGCTCTCTCGTGAGCACAGCCGGTCGTGTGAGTGCTATCCCAGCAGCTGGGGGGGGGGCCCGGCAGCCAGCCAAGGTCAACCCAGTGCAGTTGTTGAAGATTTTTCTTCGGTAGCGCCGGTTCAGAGTCAGCCCGTGGCTGTATCTCGAGGGGCAGATAAAAATTCATCGGAAAATGAACCCGCAAGAGACCAACGTGCTTTGCTACACGAACTTCTCAGACACAGTCCTGTACCTGGGAAGAGTGGAAAAGAAATCCAAGGTCAACCCGGGTGTGAAGAGGCATCCTTACAGCCCTGGGCAGCTTTTGATTCACCTGGCTGGTGCGGCTCAGGGAAGAGGTGGGAGCTCCGCCAGCGGATGAACAGCCCTTCGCCGGCAGTGCATGGGGAAGCCCAGTGGCTCCCAGTTGCTGGCTACCTGAGGTGCCCGGGCTGCGGCCGCAGCGCGTCCCCGTGTCACAAAGGGGCAGCGATGCGGCACCCGCCCGGCGCTCGTGACCTCACCTGGCCGGCGCTTGGCATCCCGAAAAGCGAGCCAGAGGCAGCCAGTTGGGCTGAGCTGGCCTTCGGGATAACTCAGACCCTTCCTCTGCTCCTCGCGTGCCTACTTTTTTTCCCCAACCATTTATCGTTTACTGCCCGCTTCTCCTCAACTGCCATCCTCGTGCAAAGGTAATTATGACTTGACTTTCAGGACAGATCATAGAGTAGGTAGATACGGGATAAAAGTATAGGCTGGTCTATACCTTCGGAGCTGTAGGCTGAGCTATTGCGCCTTGATGGGCTGGCCAGAGGTGGGCTATGGGCAGAGTTCCTGTTCGCTAATTCTTATTTCTTTACCATCTCCTACGATAGGTAAGTAGGGGGGGTGGTAGCGTAGTCTGAGGTGTTGGGCTCAGCCTAGAATGGCAAGAAGCCCGCCCCGACTGACGCGGTAGGAAAGGAGACAGAAAAGGAGCACGGCAAAGGCAGGCGTTAAAGTAGCGGCTGAAAGCCGGTCGCTCCGGCGTACAAGGTGGGAAAGTGTGGGCTGGAGAACCCGAGGACTGGTGTTAATGGTGAGGAGCAGGTCGTCTTCAGAGAAGCTGACACGCAACGCAGTCTTTCAAAAGGGCCTTGGGAATTGCCGTCAGCTGGTGTCCTGCGACAGTGGGGCCGTCAGAACGCAGCTCTGCAGCGGTGACAAGCCGAAACACTTCCGATGGCGGATCCTGTTCTGTGGGTGGCGTTTGGGGTTTTTTTTTTTTTAATTGTTTTGTTGAGCTACGATTATTTCTTTGTGATCAGGTGACGGGATTTGCGCTGATCTTGCCTTTCTGGAGCGTGTCCTGACATCCTTTGTCATCCCAAGCTTTGCCCTCTGTTCCTGCGAGGAGCAACGGCCGCGATGGCGAACGAGTCCTGTGAGTAACAGCTTCGGCAGCAGGCTTGGATGTTGCGAATCCCCAAAGGCAACGGAGGTGGCTGGTGCTCCATCCCTGAATGTTGAGGTCCTGACAACCGAGAGGGAATTCTGGGGCGTTTCCCGATAGCACCCAAGACTTACCCAGGTGTTTTCAGTTAGACGCAGGGAGACGCGTTTTGTCACTGCTCTGCAGCTATGTACAATCTTTGAAAGAAGACGTTGCTCGTAGCAAGATCTGACATTCGTAGGGTTACCTTCTGGGCTAGGTACTTGCTTGTTTTCCTGAAATTACAGTCAGGAAAAGGGAAGACTTGATACTGCAGTTCAAGACTCTAGAGGGAAAGGAAGGTAGCCCAAGGCACAGAAAGCAGAGCGTGGGTTTGTTGGACTTTAGGGAAAGTCAGCAGGGAACCCGTTGTTTTCCAAAACTCTTTCTTGACCAGAAAAATTTCAACGGCACTGTTAGGCTTCCCCTGATGCTTCCGTGTTGGATGCTTAAGCTGGTTGTACTGGGTGCTCCTGTAGAGAACTCAACTTTTTTACACGTGCCTTCGTGCAACAATATTGTCTCATCTCTTTTCAAATGTCGTTTCCCTGCAGTCGTTGCTGAGGGAATGGCTCCGCCACAAAGGATCCTCTTTCCCCCGGAGAACATTTACATGGACTGGCAGCAACGATGGAGAGCTGGAGCCGGACTCCACAACTCGGACAACACGTGCTTCCTCAACTCCGTCCTGCAGTGCCTGACATACACACCCCCCCTGGCCAACTACCTGCTCTCTCGTGAGCACAGCCGGTCGTGTGAGTGCTTTTACGAACATCTCCTTGTAAATCTCTCAGGCGCTTCCCAAGGATTCCAAGAATCTGGAATTTAAGAGACAAGCAGCCCTTCTTTGCCAATTCCCCGAGAATTCTTAAATTCCAAGAATGCGGAATTTAAGAGAAAAGCAGCCCTTCTTTGCCAATTCCCCGAGAATTCTTAAATTCCAAGAATCCGGAATTTAAGAGAAAAGCAGCCCTTCTTTGCCAATTCCTTCTTTGAACACTCAAGCCTAGAAGGCGCTTGCCGTACCTAGCCGTGTTCATCTTCGGAAGGGCACCCCTTTTCTAGCCCCAGGTCTTGGTCCCTATTCCTGCAGGTTAAACCCTCTTTGCTTATTGCACAGAAATATTCTGTCAGTTTCACATCCCCTCTGAAGAAAGTTTTCTCTGCACTAAAATGGCCTGGGCTTGTTGGGACGCTCTCACCTTGGCAGGAGCGGAGACTGTTCTTAGAACTTCAAAAATCCCCACTCGGTTTCCCATCGCTGCGGATGTTTTGCTCACCTAAGGCTCTTGCTTCCCTCCCTCCCTCTTCAGGTCGTCAGCAAGGCTTCTGCGTGATGTGTAGAATGGAAAACCACGTTAACACCGTCCTGCGCTCGTCAGGCAGGGTCATCTATCCTTCGGCCGTCATCAGTGTTCTCACACGTGAGTCATTTCAGGTGCTTTGACGAGTTTTCTTCTGTTCTTGTAGGAGAAAGCGACTAACTTCTTCTTTTTTAGTAATAGGAGAACATTTCCAGCTTGGCATGCAGGAAGATGCCCACGAGTTCTTACGTTACGCTATTGATGCCATGCAGAGAGCTTGCCTGAGCGGAATCAGCGAGTAAGCGCAAGCAAATTCCCTTTGCGATGTTCCCGAGCCCTTTGGACTCCTTGGTGTAGTGCCGTCAAGGAAAAACTATGCCCAGGGCTTTCACACAAAGCAAAACTCTGGGAGGAGATAACTCTCTGCCTTACCATTTATTTCCAGTTTGGACACCTCTTCTGAATCGACTACCATCATCCACCAAATATTTGGAGGCTTTCTGAGATCCAGAGGTACTTTTTCCACAACCGTTGCTCTCCTTGGAATTGTCTGTGCCCTTCTGTCTGCCTGCGATGAACAGCCGACGGTGTGACTGGCGCAGTAGGTATGAAGGACGTAAAGCGGCACCCTTGACTTCCCCTACCGCTGAGCATTTTGAATTTCCTTCCAGTCACGTGCTCGAGCTGCAAAGTGGCTTCCGATTCCTACGAGGCCTTTCTGGATATTCCTTTGGATATCAAGGTAAGAGAGCTTGTAATTGCGCTTCAAGACGTCGCACGGCCCCTGTAGCTTTCCAGAATCAAGGCAGTTGCTTTAAAAACGCGTATCGTGAACACAAGAGAGCTTGGTGGTGGGTGGGAAGTGGAATGGAAGGATCCCTCTGCATCCTCCTTCTTTTTGCCCTCCCTCAACACCCGTCTGACTCCTAGGCTGACGGGTTGTCTTATTTTCATTATTGATGACCCTGCACGCCATCGGTAGCTGAACTGAGCAGCGGCGCAGAGACGTAGCTCTTGATAGCCCCAGGAATCGAGGGAAATGTTCGGCATCGTGCCCTCGTTCTGCCTCCTCGTGGGCGCCGCTTGCGGGTTCCCGGTGGCTCGCGTCAGCCGCCTGGGTCTTCTTGTCAACTCCTGATCCGAGTTTGGGCGACGGCATTTCCCGGAGATCAGTTCTCTCCTTTCTCGCTCCTCCAGGCGGTCTCATCTGTCACCGCAGCGCTGACGGACTTCGTGAAACCCGAGCAGCTGGACGGTGAAAACTGCTTTACATGCAGCCAGTAAGATGATTATTAACACCATATTAATACTAGATCCTGCGTGAAGGTGCTGCACATACTCTAGCATAAGTCATTTTTTCACATGGGTTAGATGCGCAATAACGAGGCACGGGGATTTTAATACGGCTTTATGCATCCGAGCAGCCTTAAAACAGCGGAGGGGCGTGTGAGACGTGAAAGGATGTCTGGCCTTCTTGGGGCAAGCTAGGGCGTCTATGAAGGTCGCGTTTCAGCACTTGGCTCTGTGCTTGGTTTCAAGGTGTAACAAGAAGGTCGCCGCCTCCAAGAGGTTTACAATCCATCGCGCGCCCAAGGTTCTCACCGTCTGTCTGAAGAGGTTTGAAGATTTCACCGGCGGGAAGATCGACAAGGTGCGTCTGCAACTGGAGGGCGACGTTCTCGTCCTGGAGCGGGCTATTTCCCAAAGCAGTACGCTCTTTCGCAAGCGTGAAAAGAAACTTTCTTTCTTTCTTTCACTCAACTCATGTTGAGTTTTTCGTGTTCCCTTCTGGGGAGAGGAGAGTTGCCGCGGGAAGACAAGGACGTACTCTGCTCCGAGAGAGCTGCTTTGGCCGAGAACAGTTTCCTGCCACCCAAACCATTACCTGTTGCTTTGGGGAAAAAAAAAACAAGTGTTCATGAGCCCCAAAGATGTATTTATACACCTCTGGCCCCTGGTCTTGGAAGGCTACTTCGTGGAGTCTTTCAGGATCGTTTCTGAGCGCTCTTGGTCTCTCCGTAGGTTGTGAAGTATTCCAACTGCTTGGATCTTCGCCCGTACATGTCTCAGACGGATGGAGAACCGCTCTTCTACTCTTTATACGCTGTCCTGGTGCATAGCGGTAATAGCTGTGATTCGGGACACTATTTCTGCTACACGAAGGTAAAGAGCAACTTCCTCCCACACACGAGAAAAACGTGTGCTGAGGAAGACAAACTTTGACGGCAGCGATACTGGCAGCCAAGGAGAAGGTTTCCTTAGAGGCTGGGTTGCGTTTGTTTTGGCGTACTCTTGGTTCTGTAGTTCTTCTGCCTCCGTTTTTGTGGAGAAACCACGCGGTTCGTCTCCAGATACCGTTGCCTTTTTTTTTTACAGGCCAGCAATGGGCTGTGGTACGAGATGGACGATTCATCTGTGGATCATTGTGACATCAGCACGGTTCTCCAGCAGCAAGCCTATTTGCTGTTTTATGTCAGGTAATAACAGGAGAGTACTTAAAGGGAAGGATGGGAAGGGACTTTTTACGAGGGATTGCAGTGATAGGACGAGGGGGGAACGGTTTTAAACTGAAAGAGGGTAGGTTTAGGTTAGCTGTTAGGAAGAAATTCTTTACGGTGAGGGTGGTGAGACACTGGAAGAGGTTGCCCAGAGCAGTTGTGGATGCCCTTTCCCTGAAAGCGTCCAAGGCCAGGTTGGACGGGGCTTTGAACAACCTGGTCTAGTGGAAGGTGTCCCTGCCCATGGCAGGGGAGACGGAACGAGATGATCTTGAAGGTCCCCGCCAACCCCAACCATTTTACGATTCTCTGAAACGGAGGCCGTAGGGAGTATAAAGATGAGGTCTTGCTCCGACAAGGGCAGACCTGGCGGGAAGACCCCAACCAAATTTCAAATTTGTAGGTTCGGATACGTCTTCTCTCTGTCATAGAAACCGCTCCAAGACAGTGGCTGGACCCCAGGGAAAGCTGCAAGAACAGCCCTAAATAGAAATCACTTTTTTTTTTCTCCAGGAGCCCTGATTTCAGGGGAGGAAGGCCTTCTTCCCCACGGATACCATCACATGCCCGCGCCTTCCTGAGGCAGTGGGCGGCCGGCAGCAAGCAGGTAGATCCTGCGGGACCATGGGGTCTTCTTCCTAGGACTAAGGTAAGTCCGGGGAGATGGATCAGTGCATTTCTTTCCGGGATCTTGGCATCGTTCTCTTTTCCCTCCCAGGCTGCAGCTTTCTTCAAAGCTGCAACGCTTCTCCCTCTCAAAGCATCCCACCTCGATCCACCCCATTTGTCCACCTTTGGTTCTTCTGCCTTTGCGGCCCGCCGGGAGAAGCTCTGGGACGCCCTTAGCTGTCCCCTCCCACGGTTTCTGGGGGTTCCCCACCGTTCTGGTCCTTTCACGGGGAAAGGGCAGGGCCTTTTCACAGCTCTCTTTGCAGAACACGGCGGTGGGCATGGAGGATTCTCCAGAGGACACCAGCTCCTCTACAAGGACCAGCACCAGCCAGTTAAACTGGCCAGATGCACGGGAGGCATCTGCAGCCCGGCCAGGCGGGCGCAGCGTGGCCTCGTACACGTCCAGAACCCAACCTGGCTTCCCGTTCTGCCGTCAACTGTTTGACCTTGGGCTGCACGCCGTGCAACACGACGACGACGAGGAGGAGGAGGACGGATTCAGCTCCTGTTCCTGCTGCCAGAGGAACGTGATCAGGGAGAGGGCCTGGAGCAGCTTCCCGCAACGGGACAACGATTTCCGCAGCTGGCTCACGGTCCCCACGGACTACAGCCTCTCAGCAAGGAGGAGGAGGAGTCCGAGTCGTGAAGAAGCCCTCAGGGATGACTCACCTCCGTGGACCTCCAACGCCAGCTCCCGGTGGGCTCCCGCATCCCGGGCTGCTCGGGAGCAAAGACTGCTGCGGGAAAGAACGCGGAGCCGATCCCCGCGGCGGGGTTATACTCTCCGCAGCCGCTTCGTGGAGTACACGGACTACCGTGGCTCAGCGAGGAGGAGGAGAACTAGTTCTCCGAGTCATGAACAAGCCGCCAGGGATGACTCGCCTGCTTGGACCTCCAACACCAGCTCCAAGCGGGTTCCCGCATCCCGGGATGCCGGGGAGCAAGCTCAGCTGCGGGAGAGAGCGCGGAGCCGATCCCCGCGGCGGGGTTATAATCTCTGCAGCCGGTTCGTGGAGTACACGGACGACCATCGCTCCGCGAGAGGAGGACGGAGAAGAAGCGTGAGAAGAAGTCCTCCACGTCGTGAGTGAGTCCCAAGGGACGATGCGGCTCCAGGACCCTCCAGTGCCCGCTCCAAGCAGGCTCCGGCACCCGGGGTTGCTCAGGACCAAATCCTGCCGAGGCAGAGGGAGCGAAGCAGATCCCCGCGGCGGGGTTACGATCTCCGCAGCCGCTTCGTGGACACCGCAAACTACGACCCCTCAGCCGGGAGGAGGAGAAGGGCTTCCCAGATGAGGCAGAAGCACAACATCTAACTTCTGCAATGCTGGAGAGGAGGAAGAGGGGGAAGAAGAATCCATGAAGTACCAAAGCAAGGACCAAGCTGCACAAAGGACACCGGCAGCCCACCCTCTCCCTCCTCCCAGCGCTGCCTCTGGCCAGGAAAAGCTCAGAAAGAACTTCCAGAGACTCGGAAAACTCTGCCAGCTGGCCCGCCTGCCCACAGGTCCCTGGAGGAAGAGCTTCTATTTGTTTTCTGCTTTTGGGATCACCTTGCAAAAACAACACTCGGTTGGAGCCAAGAGGCAGAAAAGACAAAGACAGAATTAAAAACATTTGTTGGCCTTGCATGTGTCATTTATGGGGTGTTTCCTTCTCTGTAGGTTTTGGGGCAATTGGTGGAAATACCAGGGAATATATACTATATATATATTATATTATATATTATAATATATAATTCTAAAATGCTTCGTCTAATATATTAGACATGGAGCTTTATTTTTAAATCCTTTTATATATAAATGAATATTATTTTTCAATATATATGAGAATGAGAGATTTTTTTTCTCCGTTTCAACACCTCACACCCATATTTAGTGTTTTAGTATTTTTTAACACTCCCCCTCCATCCATGTTCAGGCATTTTTGGGCTGGGATCCCCCTTTTTTGGGGGGGGGACCCCCCCATCCCTCATTCACCTGCTCTCCTCCGCCACATCCCTGCCCCTCCCCGGTGACATTGGGGTGCCCCAAATGATGTCATCACCCCCCCCGGACCCCCTCCTTCTTATTCACCCCCCCCAAAAAAAGCACAAACCAAGGGAAAAGACCCCGACCGGCAGCTTGTGACTTTCATAATGCCTTTTACATAGGTACGTGCCTGCACATCTCGTGCTCTGCTCCGCACCGGGACGGGCTCCCCGGGTCGCGAACGTCCCTCTCGGCCCCGCGCCCTGCTGAGCATCGCGAGATGCTTACGCCAGGACATCTGAAAAACAAACAAACAAACAAAAAAAGAAAAAAAATAAATCCCAAATTCTTATTTCAGCTGTATACGGAGGGGTTAAAAGACGGGATTTTTGGTCCGCGGATGAACACTGGGGGATAAATAGATACAGAACGGTGCAGAACGGGTGATGGGGCCCCAGAGCACCCCCAAAAGGGATGCTGCAGCCCCAAAATGGGTTCTGAGGCCCCAAAATGGGTGCTGCAGCCCCAGAGCACTCCCAAAACAGGTGCTGCGGCCCTAGAGCACCCCCAAATCGGGTTCTGAGGCCCCAAAAAGTGCTGAGGCCCCAGTGCACCCCCAAAAGGGGTGCTGCAGCCCCAAAACGGGTGCTGCAGCCCCAGAGCACCACCAAAATTGGTACTGGGGCCACAGAGCACCCCCAAAACGGGTGCTGCAGCTCCAGAGCACCCCCAAAAGTGGTGCTGCGGCCCCAAAACGGTTGCTGTGGCCCCAGAGCACCCCCAAGAGAGGTGCTACAGCCCCAAAATGGGTACCGGGGCCCCAGAGCACCCCCAAATCGGGTTCTGAGGCCCCAAAACGGGTGCTGCAGCTCCAGAGCACCCCCAAGAGAGGTGCTGCGGCCAAAAAATGGGTGCCGTGGCCCCAGAGTACCCATAAATCAGGTTCTGATGCCCCAAAACGGGTGCTGCGGCCTCAGAGCACCCCCAAAACAGGCGCTGTAGCACCAAAACGGGTGCTGCAGCCCCAGAGCACCACCAAGAGGGGTGCTGCGGCCACAAAATGGGTGCCGGGGCCCCAGACCACCCCCAAATTCTGTTCCGAGGCCCCAAAACGGGTGCTGACACCCCAGAGAACCCCCAAAATCGGGTTCTGAGGCCCCAAAATGGGTGCTGCGGCCCCAGAGCACCCCCAAAACAGGTGCTGCAGCCCCAAAACGGGTGCTGCAGCCCCAGAGCACCCCCAAAACGGGTGCTGCGGCCCCAGAGCACCCCCAAAATCAGGTTCTGAGGCCCCAAAATGGGTGCTGCGGCCCCAGAGCACCCCCAGAATGGGTGCTGCGGCCCCAAAATGGGTGCTGCGGGCCCCAGAGCACCCATAAATCAGGTTCTGAGGCCACAAAACGGGTGCTGCGGCCTCAGAGCACCCCCAAAACAGGCGCTGCAGCCCCAAAACGGGTGCTGCAGCCCCAGAGCACCCCCAAAACAGGTGCTGCAGCCCCAAAACGGGTGCTGCAGCCCCAGAGCACCCCCAAGAGGGGTGCTGCGGCCACAAAATGGGTGCCTCGGCCCCAGAGCACCCCCAAAACGGGTGCTGTGGCCCCAAAACGGGTGCTGCAGCCCCAGAGCACCCCCAAGAGGGGTGCTGCGGCCCCAAAACAGGTGCTGAGACTCCTGAGCACCCCCAAAACGGGTGCTGCGGCCCCAAAATGGGTGCCGGGGCCCCAGAGCACCCCCAAAAGGGGTGCTGCGGACACAAAATGGGTGCTGCGGCCCCAAAACGGGTGCTGCGGCCCCAGAGCACCCCCAAGAGGGGTGCTGGGGCCCCAGAGCACCCCCAAAAGGGATGCTGCAGCCCCAAAATTGGTTCTGAGGCCCCAAAATGGGTGCTGCAGCCCCAGAGCACTCCCAAAACGGGTGCTGCGGCCCTAGAGCACCCCTAAATCATGTTCTGAGGCCCCAAAACTGTTGCTGTGGCCCCAGAGCACACCCAAAAGGGGTGCTGCAGCCCCAAAATGTTTGCTGTGGCCCCAGAGCACCCCCAAGAGGGGTGCTGCGGCCACAAACGGGTGCCGCGGCCCCAGAGCACCCCCAAAACGGGTTCTGTGGCCCCAAAACGGGTGCTGAGGCCCCAGAGCACCCCCAAAACAGGTGCTGCAGCCCCAAAACGGGTGCTGCAGCCCCACAGCAGCCCCCAAGAGGGGTGCTGCGGCCACAAAATGGCTGCTGGGGCCCCAGACCACCCCCAAATTGTGTTCTGAGGCCCCAAAATGGGTGCTGCAGCCCCAGAGCACCCCCAAAAGGGGTACTGGGGCCACAGAGCACCCCCAAGAGGGGTGCTGCAGCCCCAAAACGGGTGCTGGGGCCCCAGAGCACCCCCAAAATGGGTACTGGGGCCACAGAGCACCCCCAAAAGGGATGCTGCAGCCCCAAAACGGGTGCTGCGGCCCCACAGCACCCCCAAAACGTGTTCTGAGGCCCCAAAACGGGTGCTGGGGCCCCAGAGCACCCCCAAAAGGGGTGCTGCAGCCCCAAAACGGGTGCTGCAGCCCCAGAGCACCCCCAAAACGGGTGCTGCAGCCCCAAAACGGGTGCTGCAGCCCCAGAGCACCCCCAAAATGGGTACTGGGGCCACAGAGCACCCCCAAAAGGGATGCTGCAGCCCCAAAACGGGTGCTGCGGCCCCAGAGCACCCCCAAAAGGGATGCTGCAGCCCCAAAACAGTTGCTGCGGCCCCAGAGCACCCCCAAAACGGGTGCTGTGGCCCCAAAATGGGGTGCTGCAGCTCCAGAGCACCCCCAAAAGGGGTTCTGAGGCCCCAAAACGGTTGCTGCGGCCCCAGAGCAACACCAAAATGGGTGCTGCAGCCCCTGAGCACCCGGAATTGGGTTCTGAGGCCCCAAAACGGGTGCTGACACCCCAGAGAACCCCCAAAACAGATGCTGCAGCCCCAAAATGGGTGCTGCGGCCCCACAGCACCCCCAAATCGGGTTCTGAGGCCCCAAAACAGGTGCTGCAGCCCCAGAGCACCCCCAAAACGCAGCTGTGGCAGCTGCCACCGTGGTGTGGGGGGGGTGGGGGGTGTAGATGCACGCATGTGTGGGGGCACAGGTATCGGGATCTGCCCCCCACAAAGGGACCAGGCATCGGGATCTGCCGACCCCCCCCGCTCCAACGAACCTGGGCATCAGGGTGTCCTCCCTGACAAGGACCCAAGTGGGACGCGTGTGTGTCCGCCCCAAAAAGGACCAGGCCTCAGAACATTCCCCCCCCCCACCTCTCCCAGGGGTGCCCCGGCCGCCCCGGGGGGGCCCTGAGGGGAATGAGCAGGGGAGCGGGGGGGGGGGGGGGGGGGGGTTGAAGCCGAGGCCGGGCTCGGGAACCCGGAGATCCATGCGGGAACCGAACGGAGGTACCTGTCCGTCCCGCTCCACCTCCGTCTACCCGCCGGGTCCCCGGCAGGGGCGGGGACGGGGCGGGACGGTTGGGACCGGCCGCCTTCTCCCCGCCCTTCCCAAAATGGCGGCCACCTCCCCACGCCAAAATGGCGCCGGGCGTCGCCTTGGTGACGGGTGGTGGGCGGGGCCCTTCCGCCGCGGTGGGCGGGGTCCCAGGGGGCTCCCAAGGGAGTTGGGGGGGTCCCAGGGGATCCCAAGGGAGTTGGGGGGGTCCCAGGGGGATCCCAAGGGTGTCGGGGGGGGTCCCCGGGGGATCCCAAGGGAGTTGGGGGGGGTCTCAGGGGATCCCAAGGGTGTTGGGGGGTCCCTGGGGGATCCCAAGGGTGTTGGGGGGGTCCCACGGGATCCCAAGGGTGTTGGGGGGGGTCTCAGGGGATCCCAAGGGTGTTGGGGGGGTCCCCAGGGGATCCTAAGGGGTGCTGCTGGGGTGGGGGTGGGTCTCTGGGGTGCTCTGGGGCTCTAGGGACGTGCTGCGGGGGTCAGTGGCAGCGGTGGGGGTTCCTCAGTGGATATTGAGGGAGTTGGGGGGGGTCCCTGGGGGATCCCAAGTGTGTTGGGGGGGTCCCTGGGGGATCCCAAGGGTGTTGGGGGGGTCCCACGGGATCCCAAGGGTGTTGGGGGGGTCCCCAGGGGATCCTAAGGGGTTTGGGGGGGTCCCTGGGGGATCTCAAGGGAGTTGGGGGGCTCCCCAGGGGATCCCAAAGGTGTTGGGGGGGGTCCCCGGGGGATCCCAAGGGAGTTGGGGGGGGTCCCTGGGGGATCCCAAGGGTGTTGGGGGGGGGTCCCAGGGATATCTGAGGGAGCTGGTGGGGTGGGGGGGTGTCTCTGGGGTGCTCTGGGGACATGCTGCGGGGGTCAGCGGCAGTGGTGGGGGTTCCCCGGTGGCTATTGAGGGAACTGGGGGGGTCCCTGGGGATCCCAAGGGTGTTGGGGGGGGTCCCTGGGGATTCCAAGAGTGCTGTGGGGGTCCCAGGGGGATCCCAAGGGACTTGGGGGGGGAACCCAGGGGATCCTAAGGGGTTTGGGGGGTCCCTGGGGATCCCAAGGGTGCTGTGGGGGTCCCAGGGGGATCCTAAGGGACTTGGGGGGAGAATCCAGGGGATCCCAAGGGAGTTGGGGGGTCCCAGGGCGATCCCAAGGGTGTTGGGGGGGGGTCTCAGGGATCCCAAGGGTGTCGGGGGGGGTCCCCGGGGGATCCCAAGGGTGTTGGGGGGGGGTCTCAGGGGATCCCAAGGCAGTTGGGGGGGGTCCCTGGGGGATCCCAAGGGTGTTGGGGGGGGCCCACGGGATCACAAGGGTGTTGGGTGGGGTCTCAGTGGATCCCAAGGGTGTTGGGGGGGTCCCCAGCGGATCCTAAGGGGTGCTGGTGGGGTGGGGGTGGGTCTCTGGGGTGCTCTGGGGCTCTAGGGATGTGCTGCGGGGGTCAGTGGCAGCGGTGGGGGTTCCTCAGTGGATATTGAGGGAGTTGGGGGGGTCCCTGGGGGATCCCAAGTGTGTTGGGGGGGTCCCTGGGGGATCCCAAGGGTGTTGGGGGGGGTCCCAGGGATATCTGAGGGAGCTGGTGGGGTGGGGGAGTGTCTCTGGGGTGCTCTGGGGACGTGCTGCGGGGGTCAGCGGCAGTGGTGGGGGTTCCCCGGTGGCTATTGAGAGAACTGGGGGGGTCCCTGGGGATCCCAAGGGAGTTGGGGTGGGTCTCAGGGGATCCCAAGGATGTTGGGGGGTCCCTGGGGATCCCAAGGGTGTCGGGGGGGTCCCCAGGGGGATCCCAAGGGGTGCTGGGGGGGTGGGGGGGATCTCTGGGGTGCTCTGAGGCTCTGGGGACGTGCTGTGGGGGTCAGCAGCAGCCGTGGGGATTCCCCAGTGGATATTGAGGGAGTTGAGGGGGTCCCTGGGGGATCTCAAGGGAGGTGGGGGGGTCCCCAGGGGATCCTAAGGGGTTTGGGGGGGGTCCCTGGGGGATCCCAAGGGTGTTGGGGGGGGTCCCCAGGGGATCCTAAGGGGTTTGGGGGGGTCCCTGGGGGATCTCAAGGGTGTTGGGGGGTCCCTGGGGATCCCAAGGGTGCTGTGGGGGTCCCAGGGGGATCCCAAGGGACTTGGGGGGGGAACCCAGGGGATCCCAAGGGTGTTGGGGGGGTCCCCAGGGGATACAAAGGGGTTTGGGGGGGGTCCCTGGGGATCCCAAGGGTGTCGAGGGGGTCCCCAGGGGGATCCGAAGGGGTGCTGGGGGGGGTGGGGGGGATCTCTGGGGTGCTCTGAGGCTCTGCGGACGTGCTGTGGGGGTCAGCAGCAGCCGTGGGGATTCCCCAGTGGATATTGAGGGAGTTGAGGGGGTCCCTGGGGGATCCCAAGGGAGTTGGGGGGGTCCCCAGGGGATCCCAAGGGGTGCTTGGGGCGTGGGGGGGGTCTCTGGGGTGCTCTGAGGCTCTGGGGACGTGCTGCGGGGGTCAGCGGCAGTGGTGGGGGTTCCTCAGTGGATATTGAGGCAGTTGGGGGGGGTCCCTGGGGGATCCCAAGGGAGTTGGGGGAGTCCCAGGGGATCCCAAGGGTGTTGGGGGGGGGTCCCTGGGGATCCCAAGGGTGTCGGGGGGGTCCCCAGGGGGATCCGAAGGGGTGCTGGGGGGGGGGGGGGGATCTCTGGGGTGCTCTGAGGCTCTGGGGACGTGCTGTGGGGGTCAGCAGCAGCCGTGGGGATTCCCCAGTGGATATTGAGGGAGTTGAGGGGGTCCCCGGGGGATCCCAAGGGTGTTGGGGGGGGTCTCAGGGGATCCCAAGGGAGTTGGGGGGGTCCCTGGGGATCCCAAGGGTGTCGGGGGGGGTCCCCAGGGGGATCCCAAGGGGTGCTTGGGGCGTGGGGGGGGGTCTCTGGTGTGCTCTGAGGCTCTGGGAACGTGCTGCGGGGGTCAGCGGCAGTGGTGGGGGTTCCTCAGTGGATATTGAGGCAGTTGGGGGGGGGGTCCCTGGGGGATCCCAAGGGAGTTGGGGGAGTCCCAGGGGATCCCAAGGGTGTTGGGGGGGGTCCCTGGGGATCCCAAGGGTGCTGTGGGGGTCCCAGGGGGATCCCAAGGGACTTGGGGGGGGAACCCAGGGGATCCCAAGGGTGTTGGGGGGGTCCCCAGGGGATCCTATGCGGTTTGGGGGGGTCCCTGGGGGATCTCAAGGGAGTTGGGGGGCTCCCTGGGGGAACCCAAGGGACTTGGGGGGGTCCCAGGGGGATTCCAAGGGTTTTGGGGGGGGTCTCAGGGGATCCCAAGGGACTTGGGGGGGTCCCCAGGGGATCCTAAAGGGTGCTGGTGGGGTGGGGGTGGGTCTCTGGGGTGCTCTGGGGCTCTAGGGACGTGCTGCGGGGGTCAGTGGCAGCGGTGGGGGTTCCCCGGTGGCTATTGAGGGAACTGGGGGGGTCCCTGGGGGATCCCAAGTGTGTTTGGGGGGTCCCTGGGGGATCCCAAGGGTGTTGGGGGGTCCCAGGGATATCTGAGGGAGCTGGTGGGGTGGGGGGGTGTCTCTGGGGTGCTCTGGGGACGTGCTGCGGGGGTCAGCGGCAGTGGTGGGGGTTCCCCGGTGGCTATTGAGGGAACTGGGGGGGTCCCTGGGGATCCCAAGGGAGTTGGGGGGGGTCCCAGGGGATCCCAAGGGTGTTGGGGGGGGTCCCTGGGGATCCCAAGGGTGCTGTGGGGGTCCCAGGGGGATCCCAAGGGACTTGGGGGGGGAACCCAGGGGATCCTAAGGGGTTTGGGGGGGTCCCTGGGGATCCCAAGGGTGCTGTGGGGGTCCCAGGGGGATCCTAAGGGACTTGGGGGGAGAATCCAGGGGATCCCAAGGGAGTTGGGGGGGGTCCCTGGGGGATCTCAAGGGAGTTGGGGGGCTCCCCAGGGGATCCCAAGGGAGTTGGGGGGTCCCAGGGGGATCCCAAGGGTGTTGGGGGGGGGTCTCAGGGATCCCAAGGGTGTCGGGGGGGTCCCCGGGGGATCCCAAGGGTGTTGGGGGGGGGTCTCAGGGGATCCCAAGGGAGTTGGGGGGGTCCCTGGGGGATCCCAAGGGTGTTGGGGGGGGTCCCACGTGATCCCAAGGCTGTTGGGGGATCCCTGGGGATCCCAAGGGTGTCGGGGGGGTCCCCAGGGGGATCCGAAGGGGTGCTGGGGGGGGTGGGGGGGGATCTCTGGGGTGCTCTGAGGCTCTGGGGACGTGCTGTGGGGGTCAGCAGCAGCCGTGGGGATTCCCCAGTGGATATTGAGGGAGTTGAGGGGGTCCCTGGGGGATCTCAAGGGAGGTGGGGGGGTCCCCAGGGGATCCTAAGGGGTTTGGGGGGGTCCCTGGGGGATCTCAAGGGTGTTGGGGGGTCCCTGGGGATCCCAAGGGTGTGGGGGGGGGGTCCCAGGGGATCCCAAGGGTGTTGGGGGGGTCCCCAGGGGATCCTAAGCGGTTTGGGGGGGTCCCTGTGGGATCTCAAGGGTGTTGGGGGGTCCCTGGGGATCCCAAGGGTGCTGTGGGGGTCCCAGGGGGATCCCAAGGGACTTGGGGGGGGAACCCAGGGGATCCCAAGGGTGTTGGGGGGGTCCCCAGGGGATACTAAGGGGTTTGGGGGGGGTCCCCAGCGGATCCTAAGGGGTGCTGGTGGGGTGGGGGTGGGTCTCTGGGGTGCTCTGGGGCTCTAGGGATGTGCTGCGGGGGTCAGTGGCAGCGGTGGGGGTTCCTCAGTGGATATTGAGGGAGTTGGGGGGGTCCCTGGGGGATCCCAAGTGTGTTGGGGGGGTCCCCGGGGGATCCCAAGGGTGTTGGGGGGGTCCCAGGGATATCTGAGGGAGCTGGTGGGGTGGGGGGGGTGTCTCTGGGGTGCTCTGGGGACGTGCTGCGGGGGTCAGCGGCAGTGGTGGGGGTTCCCCGGTGGCTATTGAGGGAACTGGGGGGGGTCCCTGGGGATCCCAAGGGAGTTGGGGGGGGTCCCTGGGGATCCCAAGGGTGCTGTGGGGGGTCCCAGGGGGATCCCAAGGGACTTGGGGGGGGAACCCAGGGGATCCTAAGGGGTTTGGGGGGGTCCCTGGGGATCCCAAGGGTGCTGTGGGGGTCCCAGGGGGATCCTAAGGGACTTGGGGGGAGAATCCAGGGGATCCCAAGGGAGTTGGGGGGGGTCCCTGGGGGATCTCAAGGGAGTTGGGGGGCTCCCCAGGGGATCCCAAGGGAGTTGGGGGGTCCCAGGGGGATCCCAAGGGTGTTGGGGGGGGTCTCAGGGATCCCAAGGGTGTCGGGGGGGTCCCCGGGGGATCCCAAGGGTGTTGGGGGGGGTCTCAGGGGATCCCAAGGGAGTTGGGGGGGTCCCTGGGGGATCCCAAGGGTGTTGGGGGGGTCCCACGTGATCCCAAGGCTGTTGGGGGATCCCTGGGGATCCCAAGGGTGTCGGGGGGGTCCCCAGGGGGATCCGAAGGGGTGCTGGGGGGGGTGGGGGGGATCTCTGGGGTGCTCTGAGGCTCTGGGGACGTGCTGTGGGGGTCAGCAGCAGCCGTGGGGATTCCCCAGTGGATATTGAGGGAGTTGAGGGGGTCCCTGGGGGATCTCAAGGGAGGTGGGGGGGTCCCCAGGGGATCCTAAGGGGTTTGGGGGGGTCCCTGGGGGATCTCAAGGGTGTTGGGGGGTCCCTGGGGATCCCAAGGGTGTGGGGGGGGGGGTCCCAGGGGATCCCAAGGGTGTTGGGGGGGTCCCCAGGGGATCCTAAGGGGTTTGGGGGGGTCCCTGGGGGATCTCAAGGGTGTTGGGGGGTCCCTGGGGATCCCAAGGGTGCTGTGGGGGTCCCAGGGGGATCCCAAGGGACTTGGGGGGGGAACCCAGGGGATCCCAAGGGTGTTGGGGGGGTCCCCAGGGGATACTAAGGGGTTTGGGGGGGTCCCTGGGGGATCTCAAGGGAGTTGGGGGGCTCCCCGGGGGATCCCAAGGGTGTCGGGGGGGGTCCCCAGGGGATCCCAAGGGTGTTGGGGGGGGTCTCAGGGGATCCCAAGGGAGTTGGGGGAGTCCCTGGGGGATCCCAAGGGTGTTGGGGGGGTCCCACGGGATCCCAAGGGTGTTGGGGGGGGTCTCAGGGGATCCCAAGGGTGTTGGGGGGGGTCCCCAGGGGATCCTAAGGGGTGCTGGTGGGGTGGGGGTGGGTCTCTGGGGTGCTCTGGGGCTCTAGGGACGTGCTGCGGGGGTCAGCGGCAGCGGTGGGGGTTCCTCAGTGGATATTGAGGGAGTTGGGGGGGTGCTCTGGGGGGTCCCAAGGGAGGTGGGGGGGGTCCCCAGGGGATCCTAAGGGGTTTGGGGGGGTCCCTGGGGGATCTCAAGGGTGTTGGGGGGGTCCCTGGAGATCCCAAGGGTGTTGGGGGGGGTCCCAGGGGATCCCAAGGGTGTTGGGGGGGTCCCCAGGGGATCCTAAGGGGTTTGGGGGGGTCCCTGGGGGATCTCAAGGGAGTTGGGGGGGTCCCTGGGGGATCCCAAGGGTGTTGGGTGGTCCCTGGGGATCCCAAGGGTGTTGGGGGGGGTCCCCGGGGATTTCTGAGGGAGTTGGTGGGGTGGGGGGGGGTCTCTGGGGTGCTCTGAGGCTCTGGTGACGTGCTGCGGTGGGCTTTGGGGGGGCTGCGGGGGGGGTTACTGACGCTGTCCCGTAGCGAATTACGGTGGTCGTGGGGCGACCGTTCAGCGTCCGGCCCCTCTTGGAGCGACTCCGGGCTGAGGGTACGTCAACGGTGAGTGCTCGGGGAGCTGCCCCACGGCGGAGGTGGGGGGGCGGGGGGGGACACGCAAAATCCGTTCCGCCCCACGGCTCTGTGGGGTCTGTTCTTGCCCCCCCCCAGGTGGAAACCACTAGTTTCCAACCATTAACCATGCCCGCTAAACCATGTCCTGAAGTACCCCGTCCACTCGCTTTTTGAATACCTCCAGGGATGGTGACTCAACCACGTCCCTGGGCAGCCCGTTCCAATGTTTAACAACCCTCTCAGTAAAGAAATTTTTCCTAATATCTGACCTAAATCTCCCTTACCTCAACTTGAGGCCGTTTCCTCTCGTCCTAAGCTGCGGGATACCTGCGACGGCGAGGAGGGGCTGGTGGGGCAGGGTGCCGTGGGCTGGAGGGGACTCCTGGGGTTTTGGTTTTTTTTTTTTTTTTTTTTTTTGCGGTTAGTGCATCACACATTATCTCTGTCACTTCATCCTCCTCTAAGTTGGAATCGGTTGCGAGCCACTCGTCCCAGCTGGTGTCTGATCCAGAGTCGGAACTCGACTGACCGGAAACTTCCGGTTTCCTCTCTCTTGGCTCGCCCCGCCCTCTTGGTTCCCCCCGCCCTCTTGGTTCCCCCCGCCCTCTTGGTTCCCCCCGCCCTCTTGGTTCGCCCCGCCCTCTTGGTTCCCCCCCGCCCTCTTGGTTCCCCCCCGCCCTCTTGGTTCGGCCCGCCCTCTGCTCGGCGGGCTGTTTGCCCTGTGAGGGCATTTTTGCAGATGGCCGCTCTGACTGGCTTTCCGCCCTTCGCTCGCGCTCCCCTCCCCTTCCCGGTCGCCCCCACCACCCTTCTCCTTCCCGTTCTCCTCCCCTTGCCTTTTGTGTGCGCTTGTTACTGCTGGCGCTTCCTCCCTGTTCCCGCCAAGGGCATCCTCGCCCCTTGCCTTTCTGCTCGGCGCCATCTTGGGGCGCGTAAGGCGGTGGTCCGGCCCAGGCTTCCCCAGACTCCGGTTTCTCCGGCGGCGTCCCTGGCCTCCTCGGCTAGCCCACCCCAGAAGGATTTAGCTCGTTTCTGTCCCTCCGTAAGCGGGTCGGGGTTCGGGGATCGAGGGGGCACGCCACCCTCTCGCCGATGCTTAGGCTCAGCGGACTCAGCATTATCTGGGGGGTGCGGGGTCTGTGTGGCTGCTCCGACTCCCAGTTTCGGGATGATCGCCAAACAGTCCTTTGCCGCCCTCCGGGTCTCCTGCTCTTGCGTGGCCTTCTGCAGGGCCCGTACGACTTTCCCCCACAACCCGAGGACATCGTCTCCTCGGCAAGCGCTTTAGTGCGCTTGTCCCACGCTTCGGGGTGGAGAATATCCACCGGCTGGTCAATGAGCCCAATTTGTAAAAGCCTCGCAACCGCGAGAGTAAAATCTTTGGCTTTACAATCAATACCCCTACTGCTTAGGTAATTGTGATACGACCTTCACAAGGGCTTCCATCCTCCTTGTTGGTCCGGGAGCGTCCTCCCCGCCGGGCTGGTCCTGCCGCTCCGGCCGCCGTTCACCCGATTCCAGGCGACTTTCCCGGGTTTCGGCACCACTTGTTGCCTTCGTTGGCGTGGCGACCTGGTTCAGGAACGGCACGGCGACCGACCCCAGCTGCAAAGGTAATTTCTGGGCTAGGTACTTGCTTGTTTTCCTGAAATTACAGTCAGGAAAAGGGAAGACTTGATACTGCAGTTCAAGACTCTAGAGGGAAAGGAAGGTAGCCCAAGGCACAGAAAGCAGAGCGTGGGTTTGTTGGACTTTAGGGAAAGTCAGCAGGGGAACCCGTTGTTTTCCAAAACTCTTTCTTGACCAGAAAAATTTCAACGGCACTGTTAGGCTTCCCCTGACGCTTCCGTGTTGGATGCTTAAGCTGGTTGTACTGGGTGCTCCTGTAGAGAACTCAACTTTTTCACACGTGCCTTCGTGCAACAATATTGTCTCATCTCTTTTCAAATGTCGTTTCCCTGCAGTCGTTGCTGAGGGAATGGCTCCGCCACAAAGGATCCTCTTTCCCCCGGAGAACATTTACATGGACTGGCAGCAGCGATGGAGAGCCGGAGCAGGACTCCACAACTCGGGCAACACGTGCTTCCTCAACTCCGTCCTGCAGTGCCTGACATACACACCCCCCCCGGCCAACTACCTGCTCTCTCGTGAGCACAGCCGGTCGTGTGAGTGCTTTTACGAACATCTCCTTGTAAATCTGTCAGGCGCTTCCCAAGGATTCCAAGAATCCGGAATTTAAGAGAAAAGCAGCCCTTCTTTGCCAATTCCCCGAGAATTCTTAAATTCCAAGAATGCGGAATTTAAGAGAAAAGCAGCCCTTCTTTGCCAATTCCCCGAGAATTCTTAAATTCCAAGAATGCGGAATTTAAGAGAAAAGCAGCCCTTCTTGCCAATTCCCCGAGAATTCTTAAATTCCAAGAATGCGGAATTTAAGAGAAAAGCAGCCCTTCTTTGCCAATTCCCCGAGAATTCTTAAATTCCAAGAATGCGGAATTTAAGAGAAAAGCAGCCCTTCTTTGCCAATTCCCCGAGAATTCTTAAATTCCAAGAATGCGGAATTTAAGAGACAAGCAGCCCTTCTTTGCCAATTCCCCGAGAATTCTTAAATTCCAAGAATGCGGAATTTAAGAGAAAAGCAGCCCTTCTTTGCCAATTCCCCGAGAATTCTTAAATTCCAAGAATGCGGAATTTAAGAGAAAAGCAGCCCTTCTTTGCCAATTCCTTCTTTGAACACTCAAGCCTAGAAGGCGCTTGCCGTATCTAGCCGTGTTCATCTTCGGAAGGGCACCCCTTTCTAGCCCCAGGTCTTGGTCCCTATTCCTGCAGGTTAAACCCTCTTTGCTTATTGCACAGAAATATTCTGTCAGTTTCACATCCCCTCTGAAGAAAGTTTTCTCTGCACTAAAATGGCCTGGGCTTGTTGGGACGCTCTCACCTTGGCAGGAGCGGAGACTGTTCTTAGAACTTCAAAAATCCCCACTCGGTTTCCCATCGCTGCGGATGTTTTGCTCACCTAAGGCTCTTGCTTCCCTCCCTCCCTCTTCAGGTCGTCAGCAAGGCTTCTGCGTGATGTGTAGAATGGAAAACCACGTTAACACCGTCCTGCGCTCGTCAGGCAGGGCCATCTATCCTTCGGCCGTCATCAGTGTTCTCACACGTGAGTCATTTCAGGTGCTTTGACGAGTTTTCTTCTGTTCTTGTAGGAGAAAGCGACTAACTTCTTCTTTTTTAGTAATAGGAGAACATTTCCAGCTTGGCATGCAGGAAGATGCCCACGAGTTCTTACGTTACGCTATTGATGCCATGCAGAGAGCTTGCCTGAGCGGAATCAGCGAGTAAGCGCAAGCAAATTCCCTTTGCGATGTTCCCGAGCCCTTTGGACTCCTGGTGTAGTGCCGTCAAGGAAAAACTATGCCCAGGGCTTTCACACAAAGCAAAACTCCGGGAGGAGATAACTCTCTGCCTTACCATTTATTTCCAGCTTGGACACCTCTTCTGAATCGACTACCATCATCCACCAAATATTTGGAGGCTTTCTGAGATCCAGAGGTACTTTTTCCACAACCGTTGCTCTCCTTGGAATTGTCTGTGCCCTTCTGCCTGCCTGCGATGAACAGCCGACGGTGTGACTGGCGCAGTAGGTATGAAGGACGTAAAGCGGCACCCTTGACTTCCCCTACCGCTGAGCATTTTGAATTTCCTTCCAGTCACGTGCTCGAGCTGCAAAGTGGCTTCCGATTCCTACGAGGCCTTTCTGGATATTCCTTTGGATATCAAGGTAAGAGAGCTTGTAATTGCGCTTCAAGACGTCGCACGGCCCCTGTAGCTTTCCAGAATCAAGGCAGTTGCTTTAAAAACGCGTATCGTGAACACAAGAGAGCTTGGTGGTGGGTGGGAAGTGGAATGGAAGGATCCCTCTGCATCCTCCTTCTTTTTTGCCCTCCCTCAACACCCGTCTGACTCCTAGGCTGACGGGTTGTCTTATTTTCATTATTGATGACCCTGCACGCCATCGGTAGCTGAACTGAGCAGCGGCGCAGAGACGTAGCTCTTGATAGCCCCAGGAATCGAGGGAAATGTTCGGCATCGTGCCCTCGTTCTGCCTCCTCGTGGGCGCCGCTTGCGGGTTCCCGGTGGCTCGCGTCAGCCGCCTGGGTCTTCTTGTCAACTCCTGATCCGAGTTTGGGCGACGGCATTTCCCGGAGATCAGTTCTCTCCTTCCTCGCTCCTCCAGGCGGTCTCATCTGTCACCGCAGCGCTGACGGACTTCGTGAAACCCGAGCAGCTGGACGGTGAAAACTGCTTTACATGCAGCCAGTAAGATGATTATTAACACCATATTAATACTAGATCCTGCGTGAAGGTGCTGCACATACTCTAGCATAAGTCATTTTTTCACATGGGTTAGATGCGCAATAACGAGGCACGGGGATTTTAATACGGCTTTATGCATCCGAGCAGCCTTAAAACAGCGGAGGGGCGTGTGAGACGTGAAAGGATGCCTGGCCTTCTTGGGGCAAGCTAGGGCGTCTATGAAGGTCGCGTTTCAGCACTTGGCTCTGTGCTTGGTTTCAAGGTGTAACAAGAAGGTCGCCGCCTCCAAGAGGTTTACAATCCATCGCGCGCCCAAGGTTCTCCCCGTCTGTCTGAAGAGGTTTGAAGACTTCACCGGCGGGAAGATCGACAAGGTGCGTCTGCAACTGGAGGGCGACGTTCTCGTCCTGGAGCGGGCTATTTCCCAAAGCAGTACGCTCTTTCGCAAGCGTGAAAAGAAACTTTCTTTCTTTCTTTCACTCAACTCATGTTGAGTTTTTCGTGTTCCCTTCTGGGGAGAGGAGAGTTGCCGCGGGAAGACAAGGACGTACTCTGCTCCGAGAGAGCTGCTTTGGCCGAGAACAGTTTCCTGCCACCCAAACCATTACCTGTTGCTTTGGGGAAAAAAAAACAAGTGTTCATGAGCCCCAAAGATGTATTTATACACCTCTGGCCCCTGGTCTTGGAAGGCTACTTCGTGGAGTCTTTCAGGATCGTTTCTGAGCGCTCTTGGTCTCTCCGTAGGTTGTGAAGTATTCCAACTGCTTGGATCTTCGCCCGTACATGTCTCAGACGGATGGAGAACCGCTCTTCTACTCTTTATACGCTGTCCTGGTGCATAGCGGTAATAGCTGTGATTCGGGACACTATTTCTGCTACACGAAGGTAAAGAGCAACTTCCTCCCACACACGAGAAAAACGTGTGCTGAGGAAGACAAACTTTGACGGCAGCGATACTGGCAGCCAAGGAGAAGGTCTCCTTAGAGGCTGGGTTGGGTTTGTTTTGGCGTACTCTTGGTTCTGTAGTTCTTCTGCCTCCGTTTTTGTGGAGAAACCACGCAGTTCGTCTCCAGATACCGTTGCCTTTTTTTTTTACAGGCCAGCAATGGGCTGTGGTACGAGATGAACGATTCATCTGTGGATCGTTGTGACATCAGCACGGTTCTCCAGCAGCAAGCCTATTTGCTGTTTTATGTCAGGTAATAACAGGAGAGTACTTAAAGGGAAGGATGGGAAGGGACTTTTTACGAGGGATTGCAGTGATAGGACGAGGGGGGAACGGTTTTAAACTGAAAGAGGGTAGGTTTAGGTTAGCTGTTAGGAAGAAATTCTTTACGGTGAGGGTGGTGAGACACTGGAAGAGGTTGCCCAGAGCAGTTGTGGATGCCCTTTCCCTGAAAGCGTCCAAGGCCAGGTTGGACGGGGCTTTGAACAACCTGGTCTAGTGGAAGGTGTCCCTGCCCGTGGCAGGGGAGACGGAACGAGATGATCTTGAAGGTCCCCGCCAACCCCAACCATTTTACGAGTCTCTGAAACGGAGGCCGTAGGGAGTATAAAGATGAGGTCTTGCTCCGACAAGGGCAGACCTGGTGGGAAGACCCCAACCAAATTTCAAATTTGTAGGTTCGGATACGTCTTCTCTCTGTCATAGAAACCACTCCAAGACAGTGGCTGGACCCCAGGGAAAGCTGCAAGAACAGCCCTAAATAGAAATCACTTTTTTTTTTTCTCCAGGAGCCCTGATTTCAGGGGAGGAAGGCCTTCTTCCCCACGGATACCATCACATGCCCGCGCCTTCCTGAGGCAGTGGGCGGCCGGCAGCAAGCAGGAAGATCCTGCGGGACCATGGGGTCTTCTTCCTAGGACTAAGGTAAGTCCGGGGAGATGGATCAGTGCATTTCTTTCCGGGATCTTGGCATCGTTCTCTTTTCCCTCCCAGGCTGCAGCTTTCTTCAAAGCTGCAACGCTTCTCCCTCTCAAAGCATCCCACCTCGATCCACCCCATTTGTCCACCTTTGGTTCTTCTGCCTTTGCGGCCCGCCAGGAGAAGCTCTGGGACGCCCTTAGCTGTCCCGTCCCACGGTTTCTGGGGGTTCCCCACCGTTCTGGTCCTTTCATGGGGAAAGGGCAGGGCCTTTTCACAGCTCTCTTTGCAGAACACGGCGGTGGGCATGGAGGATTCTCCAGACGACACCAGCTCCTCTACAAGGACCAGCACCAGCCAGTTAAACTGGCCAGATGCACGGGAGGCATCTGCAGCCCGGCCAGGCGGGCGCAGCGTGGCCTCGTACACGTCCAGAACCCAACCTGGCTTCCCGTTCTGCCGTCAACTGTTTGACCTTGGGCTGCACGCCGTGCAACACGACGACGACGAGGAGGAGGAGGACGGATTCAGCTCCTGTTCCTGCTGCCAGAGGAACGTGATCAGGGAGAGGGCCTGGAGCAGCTTCCCGCAACGGGACAACGATTTCCGCAGCTGGCTCACGGTCCCCACGGACTACAGCCTCTCAGCAAGGAGGAGGAGGAGTCCGAGTCGTGAAGAAGCCCTCAGGGATGACTCACCTCCGTGGACCTCCAACGCCAGCTCCCGGTGGGCTCCCGCATCCCGGGCTGCTCGGGAGCAAAGACTGCTGCGGGAAAGAACGCGGAGCCGATCCCCGCGGCGGGGTTATACTCTCCGCAGCCGCTTCGTGGAGTACACGGACTGCCGTGGCTCAGCGAGGAGGAGGAGAACTAGTCCTCCGAGTCATGAACAAACCCCCAGGGATGACTCGCCTGCTTGGACCTCCAACACCAGCTCCAAGCGGGTTCCCGCATCCCGGGATGCCGGGGAGCAAACTCAGCTGCGGGAAAGAACGCGGAGCCGATCCCCGCGGCGGGGTTATAATCTCCGCAGCCGCTTCGTGGAGTACACGGACGACCATCGCTCCGCGAGAGGAGGACGGAGAAGAAGCGTGAGAAGAAGTCCTCCACGTCGTGAGCGAGTCCCAAGGGACGATGCGGCTCCAGGACCCTCCAGTGCCCGCTCCAAGCAGGCTCCGGCACCCGGGGCTGCTCAGGACCAAATCCTGCCGAGGCAGAGGGAGCGAAGCAGATCCCCGTGGCAGGGTTACGATCTCCGCAGCCGCTTTGTGGACACCGCAAACTACGACCCCTCAGCCGGGAGGAGGAGAACATCTAACAGCTTTATTGACCGAGCAAGCAAGATGTGCGGCAGTGAGTCACTTTGCTAGAGTGATTTGAACAAACCGGTGTTAAGACGAACTGATACCCTTCTGAACGCATTCTTAGCGTAAAAGTAAACGCTCTTGCCAGGGTGGGAAAGTGTCTCCTCCCCTCCTCACAGCCCTGCTGCAGGGAGATAATCCCGGGGGGCTGCGGGACAAGGCTGTAACGTCATCAGAATCTACGCTTACGGATCCACCGCAATAGCCACAGCCCTTGCGCTGCTGCTGCTGCTGCACATCTTGCTTGCTCGGCCAATAAAGCTGAAAGGGAAGTGTAAAACTTCAAAGAGTAAAATGAAAAATAAAGAACAAATCTCCAGAATTCACTTCGTACTAAGAAGGTATGCAGATATTTATATACATCCAATAAAATACTTATATGATAAAAAAGTATTTGGTTTTCCTTTTGCACTAACTTAACTTGCACAGCCGTGAACTGACACCATTAAATCAGCCATCTCCAAAATACAGAGTTATTATTTGACTACAGGGAAATGCACCACTGAAAGCCAGACAGAAATAAAGTACTTTGGAGCACTCTGTCAAAATATTGGGAAAAAAACCCGTAACATTTAGCTGCCTCTCTTTTTAAACATGTAGAACAAAGACCTAACTGCTTAAGCGCACCTAATTAATTCTGTGCTACAGCTACTGGCAGTTACAGTTTAAACAATGCAAGTCAGTTGGTAAATTATACAATTTTAACTTCTTTTAAAGTTTCATTCATGACAGAAAAAAAAATCAACGAGATAAGAGATCCCTTGTTGCCTTCGTTGGCGTGGCGACCTGGTTCAGGAACGGCACGGCGACCGACCCCAGGCCGCTCGGGCCATCAGCTCACAGCCACCAATGTGGTGGACGGCAAATGGCGTTTACTTGTGAGTGACGCAGCATTATATAGCTTGGGTTTATGACATCACTTCTGTCCGCTTACATCATAAACGTGATGCTATTGGCTATCAGGAGAGGGGCCCTATCTTTCCGTACAGCGCGATATCTTCCGGCCGCCAGACCCTAACTACATTTCCCCCCTCCCTATCCGTAATTAAATTGGCTAAAATATAACAGTCTTAAAAGAATATATATCTCGTCATTTTGGATAAAAAACATACTAAATGTATAACTAAATTAGTTAAAATATCTTGTTCTTATTCTATGCTTTATAACAATCTTAAAAAGTATGTATCATAAACTTAAGTAAAAAACATAAGGCACAGGGAACGGGTAAAAATTAGGGGGTGACTGGTAATATCGGGGTGTAACTGGAGGTAGCTAGGGAGATCTGGGGGTAACACCGAGTAAGTACATTCTTAAAGCAGTTGCTGGCGTTCTACCAACATAACGTTAACCTTCCCTAGCCGGCTCCTGACAAACGACACAAGTCTGTTCAATATGCAATATTGCAATATGCAAAATTAATGCTATCGCGATCATTGCGATTGGCCCTATCTTGGTTCCCCCCGCCCTCTTGGTTCCCCCCGCCCTCTTGGTTCCCCCCGCCCTCTTGGTTCCCCCCGCCCTCTTGGTTCGGCCCGCCCTCTGCTCGGCGGGCTGTTTGCCCTGTGAGGGCATTTTTGCAGATGGCCGCTCTGACTGGCTTTCCGCCCTTCGCTCGCGCTCCCCTCCCCTTCCCGGTCGCCCCCACCACCCTTCTCCTTCCCGTTCTCCTCCCCTTGCCTTTTGTGTGCGCTTGTTACTGCTGGCGCTTCCTCCCTGTTCCCGCCAAGGGCATCCTCGCCCCTTGCCTTTCTGCTCGGCGCCATCTTGGGGCGCGTAAGGCGGTGGTCCGGCCCAGGCTTCCCCAGACTCCGGTTTCTCCGCGGCGTCCCTGGCCTCCTCGGCTAGCCCACCCCAGAAGGATTTAGCTCGTTTCTGTCCCTCCGTAAGCGGGTCGGGGTTCGGGGATCGAGGGGGCACGCCACCCTCTCGCCGATGCTTGGGCTCAGCGGACTCAGCATTATCTGGGGGGTGCGGGGTCTGTGTGGCTGCTCCGACTCCCAGTTTCGGGATGATCGCCAAACAGTCCTTTGCCGCCCTCCGGGTCTCCTGCTCTTGCGTGGCCTTCTGCAGGGCCCGTACGACTTTCCCCCACAACCCGAGGACATCGTCTCCTCGGCAAGCGCTTTAGTGCGCTTGTCCCACACTTCGGGGTGGAGAATATCCACCGGCTGGTCAATGAGCCCAATTTGTAAAAGCCTCGCAACCGCGAGAGTAAAATCTTTGGCTTTACAATCAATACCCCACTGCTTAGGTAATTGTGATACGACCTTCACAAGGGCTTCCATCCTCCTTGTTGGTCCGGGAGCGTCCTCCCCGCCGGGCTGGTCCTGCCGCTCCGGCCGCCGTTCACCCGATTCCAGGCGACTTTCCCGGGTTTCGGCACCACTTGTTGCCTTCGTTGGCGTGGCGACCTGGTTCAGGAACGGCACGGCGACCGACCCCAGCTGCAAAGGTAATTTCTGGGCTAGGTACTTGCTTGTTTTCCTGAAATTACAGTCAGGAAAAGGGAAGACTTGATACTGCAGTTCAAGACTCTAGAGGGAAAGGAAGGTAGCCCAAGGCACAGAAAGCAGAGCGTGGGTTTGTTGGACTTTAGGGAAAGTAAGCAAGGAAACCCGTTGTTTTCCAAAACTCTTTCTTGACCAGAAAAATTTCAACGGCACTGTTAGGCTTCCCCTGACGCTTCCGTGTTGGATGCTTAAGCTGGTTGTACTGGGTGCTCCTGTAGAGAACTCAACTTTTTCACACGTGCCTTCCTGCAACAATATTGTCTCATCTCTTTTCAAATGTCGTTTCCCTGCAGTCGTTGCTGAGGGAATGGCTCCGCCACAAAGGATCCTCTTTCCCCCGGAGAACATTTACATGGACTGGCAGCAGCGATGGAGAGCCGGAGCAGGACTCCACAACTCGGGCAACACGTGCTTCCTCAACTCCGTCCTGCAGTGCCTGACATACACACCCCCCCCGGCCAACTACCTGCTCTCTCGTGAGCACAGCCGGTCGTGTGAGTGCTATCCCAGCAGCTGGGGGGGGGGGCCCGGCAGCCAGCCAAGGTCAACCCAGTGCAGTTGTTGAAGATTTTTCTTCGGTAGCGCCGGTTCAGAGTCAGCCCGTGGCTGTATCTCGAGGGGCAGATAAAAATTCATCGGAAAATGAACCCGCAAGAGACCAACGTGCTTTGCTACGCGAACCCCTCGGACACGGTCCTGTACCTGGGAAGAGTGGAAAAGAAATCCAAGGTCAACCCGGGTGTGAAGAGGCATCCTTACAGCCCTGGCAGCTTTTGATTCACCTGGCTGGTGCGGCTCGGGGAAGAGGTGGGAGCTCCGCCAGCGGATGAACAGCCCTTCGCCGGCAGTGCATGGGGAAGCCCAGTGGCTCCCAGTTTGCTGGCTACCTGAGGTGCCCGGGCTGCGGCCGCAGCGCGTCCCCGTGTCACAAAGGGGCAGCGATGCGGCACCCGCCCGGCGCTCGTGACCTCACCTGGCCGGCGCTTGGCATCCCGAAAAGCGAGCCAGAGGCAGCCAGTTGGGCTGAGCTGGCCTTCGGGATAACTCAGACCCTTCCTCTGCTCCTCGCGTGCCTACTTTTTTTCCCCAACCATTTATCGTTTACTGCCCGCTTCTCCTCAACTGCCGTCCTCGTGCAAAGGTAATTATGATTTGACTTTCAGGACAGATCACAGAGTAGGTAGATACGGGATAAAAGTATAGGCTGGTCTATACCTTCGGAGCTGTAGGCTGAGCTATTGCGCCTTGATGGGCTGGCCAGAGGTGGGCTATGGGCAGAGTTCCTGTTCGCTAATTCTTATTTCTTTACCATCTCCTACGATAGGTAAGTAGGGGGGTGGTAGCGTAGTCTGAGGTGTTGGGCTCAGCCTAGAATGGCAAGAAGCCCGCCCCGACTGACGCGGTAGGAAAGGAGACAGAAAAGGAGCACGGCAAAGGCAGGCGTTAAAGTAGCGGCCGAAAGCCGGTCGCTCCGGCGTACAAGGTGGGAAAGTGTGGGCTGGAGAACCCGAGGACTGGTGTTAATGGTGAGCAGCAGGTCGTCTTCAGAGAAGGTGACACGCAACGCAGTCTTTCAAAAGGGCCTTGGGAATTGCCGTCAGCTGGGGTCCTGCGACAGTGGGGCCGTCAGAATGCAGCTCTGCAGCGGTTACAAGCCGAAACACTTCCGATGGCGGATCCTGTTCTGTGGGTGGCGTTCGGGGTTTTTTGTTTTTTAATCATTTTGTTGAGCTACGATTATTTCTTTGTGATCAGGTGACGGGATTTGCGCTGATCTTGCCTTTCTGGAGCGTGTCCTGACATCCTTTGTCATCCCAAGCTTTGCCCTCTGTTCCTGCGAGGAGCAACGGCCGCGATGGCGAACGAGTCCTGTGAGTAACAGCTTCGGCAGCAGGCTTGGATGTTGCGAATCCCCAAAGGCAACGGAGGTGGCTGGTGCTCCACCCCTGAATGTTGAGGTCCCGACAACCAAGAGGGAATTCTGGGGCGTTTCCCGATAGCACCCAAGACTTACCCAGGTGTTTTCAGTTAGACGCAGGGAGACGCGTTTTGTCACTGCTCTGCAGCTATGTACAATCTTTGAAAGAAGACGTTGCTCGTAGCAAGATCTGACATTCGTAGGGTTACCTTCTGGGCTAGGTACTTGCTTGTTTTCCTGAAATTACAGTCAGGAAAAGGGAAGACTTGATACTGCAGTTCAAGACTCTAGAGGGAAAGGAAGGTAGCCCAAGGCACAGAAAGCAGAGCGTGGGTTTGTTGGACTTTAGGGAAAGTCAGCAGGGGAACCCGTTGTTTTCCAAAACTCTTTCTTGACCAGAAAAATTTCAACGGCACTGTTAGGCTTCCCCTGACGCTTCCGTGTTGGATGCTTAAGCTGGTTGTACTGGGTGCTCCTGTAGAGAACTCAACTTTTTTACACGTGCCTTCGTGCAACAATATTGTCTCATCTCTTTTCAAATGTCGTTTCCCTGCAGTCGTTGCTGAGGGAATGGGCTCCGCCACAAAGGATCCTCTTTCCCCCGGAGAACATTTACATGGACTGGCAGCAGCGATGGAGAGCTGGAGCAGGACTCCACAACTCGGACAACACGTGCTTCCTCAACTCCGTCCTGCAGTGCCTGACATACACACCCCCCCTGGCCAACTACCTGCTCTCTCGTGAGCACAGCCGGTCGTGTGAGTGCTTTTACGAACATCTCCTTGTAAATCTCTCAGGCGCTTCCCAAGGATTCCAAGAATCTGGAATTTAAGAGACAAGCAGCCCTTCTTTGCCAATTCCCCGAGAATTCTTAAATTCCAAGAATGCGGAATTTAAGAGAAAAGCAGCCCTTCTTTGCCAATTCCCCGAGAATTCTTAAATTCCAAGAATGCGGAATTTAAGAGAAAAGCAGCCCTTCTTTGCCAATTCCCCGAGAATTCTTAAATTCCAAGAATGCGGAATTTAAGAGAAAAGCAGCCCTTCTTTGCCAATTCCTTCTTTGAACACTCAAGCCTAGAAGGCGCTTGCCGTATCTAGCCGTGTTCATCTTCGGAAGGGCACCCCTTTCTAGCCCCAGGTCTTGGTCCCTATTCCTGCAGGTTAAACCCTCTTTGCTTATTGCACAGAAATATTCTGTCAGTTTCACATCCCCTCTGAAAGAAAGTTTTCTCTGCACTAAATGGCCTGGGCTTGTTGGGACGCTCTCACCTTGGCAGGAGCGGAGACTGTTCTTAGAACTTCAAAAATCCCCACTCGGTTTCCCATCGCTGCGGATGTTTTGCTCACCTAAGGCTCTTGCTTCCCTCCCTCCCTCTTCAGGTCGTCAGCAAGGCTTCTGCGTGATGTGTAGAATGGAAAACCACGTTAACACCGTCCTGCGCTCGTCAGGCAGGGTCATCTATCCTTCGGCCAGTCATCAGTGTTCTCACACGTGAGTCATTTCAGGTGCTTTGACGAGTTTTCTTCTGTTCTTGTAGGAGAAAGCGACTAACTTCTCTTTTTTAGTAATAGGAGAACATTTCCAGCTTGGCATGCAGGAAGATGCCCACGAGTTCTTACGTTACGCTATTGATGCCATGCAGAGAGCTTGCCTGAGCGGAATCAGCGAGTAAGCGCAAGCAAATTCCCTTTGCGATGTTCCCGAGCCCTTTGGACTCCTTGGTGTAGTGCCGTCAAGGAAAAACTATGCCCAGGGCTTTCCACACAAAGCAAACTCTCGGGGGAGGAGATAACTCTCTGCCTTACCATTTATTTCCAGTTTGGACACCTCTTCTGAATCGACTACCATCATCCACCAATATTTGGGGCTTTCTGAGATCCAGAGGTACTTTTTCCACAACCGTTGCTCTCCTTGGAATTGTCTGTGCCCTTCTGTCTGCCTGCGATGAACAGCCGACGGTGTGACTGGCGCAGTAGTATGAAGGACGTAAAGCGGCACCCTTGACTTCCCCTACCGCTGAGCATTTTGAATTTCCTTCCAGTCACGTGCTCGAGCTGCAAAGTGGCTTCCGATTCCTACGAGGCCTTTCTGGATATTCCTTTGGATATCAAGGTAAGAGAGCTTGTAATTGCGCTTCAAGACGTCGCACGGCCCCTGTAGCTTTCCAGAATCAAGGCAGTTGCTTAAAAACGCGTATCGTGAACACAAGAGAGCTTGGTGGTGGGTGGGAAGTGGAATGGAAGGATCCCTCTGCATCCTCCTTCTTTTTGCCCTCCCTCAACACCCGTCTGACTCCTAGGCTGACGGGTTGTCTTATTTTCATTATTGATGACCCTGCACGCCATCGGTAGCTGAACTGAGCAGCGGCGGCAGAGACGTAGCTCTTGATAGCCCCAGGAATCGAGGGAAATGTTCGGCATCGTGCCCTCGTTCTGCCTCCCTCGTGGGCGCCGCTTGCGGGTTCCCGGTGGCTCGCGTCAGCTGCCTGGGTCTTCTTGTCAACTCCTGATCCGAGTTTGGGCGACGGCATTTCCCGGAGATCAGTTCTCTCCTTTCTCGCTCCTCCAGGCGGTCTCATCTGTCACCGCAGCGCTGACGGACTTCGTGAAACCGAGCAGCTGGACGGTGAAAACTGCTTTACATGCAGCCAGTAAGATGATTATTAACACCATATTAATACTAGATCCTGCGTGAAGGTGCTGCACATACTCTAGCGCAAGTCATTTTTTCACATGGGTTAGATGCGCAATAACGAGGCACGGGGATTTTAATACGGCTTTATGCATCCGAGCAGCCTTAAAAACAGCGGAGGGGCGGTGGTGGAGACGTGAAAGGATGTCTGGCCTTCTTGGGGCAAGCTAGGGCGTCTATGAAGGTCGCGTTTCAGCACTTGGCTCTGTGCTTGGTTTCAAGGTGTAACAAGAAGGTCGCCGCCTCCAAGAGGTTTACAATCCATCGCGCGCCCAAGGTTCTCACCGTCTGTCTGAAGAGGTTTGAAGACTTCACCGGCGGGAAGATCGACAAGGTGCGTCTGCAACTGGAGGGCGACGTTCTCGTCCTGGAGCGGGCTATTTCCCAAAGCAGTACGCTCTTTCGCAAGCGTGAAAAGAAACTTTCTTTCTTTCTTTCACTCAACTCATGTTGAGTTTTTCGTGTTCCCTTCTGGGGAGAGGAGAGTTGCCGCGGGAAGACAAGGACGTACTCTGCTCCGAGAGAGCTGCTTTGGCCGAGAACAGTTTCCTGCCACCCAAACCATTACCTGTTGCTTTGGGGAAAAAAAAACAAGTGTTCATGAGCCCCAAAGATGTATTTATACACCTCTGGCCCCTGGTCTTGGAAGGCTACTTCGTGGAGTGTTTCGGGATCGTTTCTGAGCGCTCCTGGTCTCTCCGTAGGTTGTGAAGTATTCCAACTGCTTGGATCTTCGCCCGTACATGTCTCAGACGGATGGAGAACCGCTCTTCTACTCTTTATACGCTGTCCTGGTGCATAGCGGTAATAGCTGTGATTCGGGACACTATTTCTGCTACACGAAGGTAAAGAGCAACTTCCTCCCACACACGAGAAAAACGTGTGCTGAGGAAGACAAACTTTGACGGCAGCGATACTGGCAGCCAAGGAGAAGGTCTCCTTAGAGGCTGGGTTGGGTTTGTTTTGGCGTACTCTTGGTTCTGTAGTTCTTCTGCCTCCGTTTCTGTGGAGAAACCACGCAGTTCGTCTCCAGATACCGTTGCCTTTTTTTTTTACAGGCCAGCAATGGGCTGTGGTACGAGATGGACGATTCATCTGTGGATCGTTGTGACATCAGCACGGTTCTCCAGCAGCAAGCCTATTTGCTGTTTTATGTCAGGTAATAACAGGAGAGTACTTAAAGGGAAGGATGGGAAGGGACTTTTTACGAGGGATTGCAGTGATAGGACGAGGGGGGAACGGTTTTAAACTGAAAGAGGGTAGGTTTAGGTTAGCTGTTAGGAAGAAATTCTTTACGGTGAGGGTGGTGAGACACTGGAAGAGGTTGCCCAGAGCAGTTGTGGATGCCCTTTCCCTGAAAGCGTCCAAGCCCAGGTTGGACGGGGCTTTGAACAACCTGGTCTAGTGGAAGGTGTCCCTGCCCATGGCAGGGGAGACGGAACGAGACGATCTTGAAGGTCCCCGCCAACCCCGACCATTTTACGATTCTCTGAAACGGAGGCCATAGGGAGTATAAAGATGAGGTCTTGCTCCGACAAGGGCAGACCTGGCGGGAAGACCCCAACCAAATTTCAAATTTGTAGGTTCGGATACGTCTTCTCTCTGTCATAGAAACCGCTCCAAGACAGTGGCTGGACCCCAGGGAAAGCTGCAAGAACAGCCCTAAATAGAAATCACTTTTTTTCTCCAGGAGCCCTGATTTCAGGGGAGGAAGGCCTTCTTCCCCACGGATACCATCACATGCCCGCGCCTTCCTGAGGCAGTGGGCGGCCGGCAGCAAGCAGGTAGATCCTGCGGGACCATGGGGTCTTCTTCCTAGGACTAAGGTAAGTCCGGGGAGATGGATCAGTGCATTTCTTTCCGGGATCTTGGCATCGTTCTCTTTTCCCTCCCAGGCTGCAGCTTTCTTCAAAGCTGCAACGCTTCTCCCTCTCAAAGCAATCCCACCTCGATCCACCCCATTTGTCCACCTTTGGTTCTTCTGCCTTGCGGCCCGCCGGGAGAAGCTCTGGGACCGCCCTTAGCTGGCCCCTCCCACGGTTTCTGGGGTTCCCCACCGTTCTGGTCCTTTCACGGGGAAAGGGCAGGGCCTTTCACAGCTCTTTTGCAGAACACGCGGTGGGCATGGAGGATTCCCAGAGGACACCAGCTCCTCTACAAGGACCAGCACCAGCCAGTTAAACTGGCCAGATCACGGGAGGGCATCTGCAGCCCGGCCAGGCTGGGCGCAGCGTGGCCTCGTACACCGTCCAGAACCCAACCTGGCTTCCCGTTCTGGCCGTCAACTGTTTGACCTTGGGCTGCACGCCGTGCAACACCACGACGACGAGGAGGAGGAGGACGGATTCAGCTCCTGTTCCTGCTGCCAGAGGGAACGTGAATCATGGAGAGGGCTGGAGCAGCTTCCCGCAACGGGACACGATTTCCGCAGCCTGGCTGCACGGTCCCCACGGACTACAGGCCTCTCAGCAAGGGGAGGAGGAGGAAGTCCGAGTCGTGAAGAAGCCCTCCGGGATGGACTCACCTCCGTGGACCTCCACGCCAGCTCCCCGGTGGGCTCCCGCATCACGGGGCTGCTCGGGAGCAAAGATGCTGGGGAAAGGAACGAACGGAAGCCGATCCCCGCGGCGGGGTTTTTAGGGGTTCTACTCTCCCGCAGCCGCTTTCGTGGAGTACACGGACTACCGTGGGCTTCAGCGAGGAGGAGGAGGAGACCTAGTTCTCCGAGTCATTGAACAAGCCCGCCCAGGATTGACTCCCCTCCGTGGACCTCCGAACGCCAGCTTCCAAGCGGGTTCCCGCAATCCCGGGATGCCGGGGAGCAAGCTCAGCTGCGGGAGAGAGCACGGGAAGCCGATCCCCGCGGCGGGGTTATAAGTATCTCCTGCAGCCGGTTCGTGGAGTACACGGACGACCATCGCTCCGCGAGAGGAGGACGGAGAAGAAGCGTGAGAAGAAGTCCTCCACGTCGTGAGTGAGTCCCCAAGGGACGATGCGGCTCCAGGACCCTCCAGTGCCCGCTCCAAGCAGGCTCCGGACCCCGGGGTTGCTCAGGACCAAATCCTGCCGAGGCAGGAGGGAGCGAAGCAGATCCCTGCGGGCAGGGGTTACGATCTCCGCAGCCTGGCTTCGTGGACAACCGCAACTAACGACCCCTCAGCCGGGAGGAGAGAGAAGGGCTTCCCAGGATGAGGGCAGAAGCACAACATCTAACTTCTGCAATGCTGGAGTAGGAGGAAGAGGGGGAAGAAGAATCCATGGAAGTACCAAAGCAAGGACCAAGCTGCAACAAAGGACAAACCGGCAGCCCACCCTCTCCCCTCCTCCCAGCGCTGCCTCTGGCCAGGAAAAGCTCAGAAAGAACTTCCAGAGCACTCGGAAAACTCTGCCAGCTGCCCGCGCCTGCCCACAGGTCCCTGGAGGAAGAGCTTCTATTTGTTTTCTGCTTTTGGGATCACCTTGCAAAAAACAACACTCGGTTGGAGCCAAGAGGCAAGAAAAGACAAAGACAGAATTAAAAACATTTGCTTGGCCTTGCATGGTCATTATTGGGGTGTTTCCTTCTCTGTAAGGTTTTGGGGCAATTGGTGGAAATACCAGAGAATATATACTATATATAATATTATATAGTATAATATATAATTCTAAAATAGCTTCGGTCTAATATATTAGACATGGAGGTTTATTTTTAAATCCTTTTACATATAAATGAATATTATTTTTCAATATATATGAGAATGAGAGATTTTTTTTTTTCTCCGTTTCAACACCTCACACCCATATTAGTGTTTTAGTATTTTTTAACACTCCCCCTCCATCCATGTTCAGGCATTTTTGGGCTGGGATCCCCCTTTTTTGGGGGGGGGACCCCCCATCCCTCATTCACCTGCTCTCCTCCGCCACATCCCTGCCCCTCCCCGGTGACATTGGGGTGCCCCAAATGATGTCATCACCCCCCCCGGACCCCCTCCTTCTTATTCACCCCCCCCAAAAAAAGCACAAACCAAGGGAAAAGACCCCGACCGGCAGCTTGTGACTTTCATAATGCCTTTTACATAGGTACGTGCCTGCACATCTCGTGCTCTGCTCCGCACCGGGACGGGCTCCCCGGGTCGCGAACGTCCCTCTCGGCCCCGCGCCCTGCTGAGCATCGCGAGATGCTTACGCCACGACATCTGAAAAACAAACAAACAAACAAAAAAAGAAAAAAAATAAATCCCAAATTCTTATTTCAGCTGTATACGGAGGGGTTAAAAGACGGGATTTTTGGTCCGCGGATGAATACTGGGGGATAAATAGATACAGAACGGTGCAGAACGGGTGATGGGGCCCCAGAGCACCCCCAAAACGGGTGCTGCAGCCCCAAAACGGGTGCTGTGGCCCCAAAATGGGTGCTGCAGCTCCAGAGCACTCCCAAAACGGGTGCTGCGGCCCTAGAGCACCCCTAAATCATGTTCTGAGGCCCCAAAACGGGTGCTGAGGCCCCAGAGCACACCCAAAAGGGGTGCTGCAGCCCCAAAACGGGTGCTGCAGCCCCAGAGCACCCCCCAAATTGGTACTGGGGCCACAGAGCACCCCCAAAACGGGTGCTGCAGCCCCAGAGCACCCCCAAGAGAGGTGCTACAGCCCCAAAACGGGTGCTGGGGCCCCAGAGCACCCCCAAATCGGGTTCTGAGGCCCCAAAACGGGTGCTGCGGCCCCAAAACGGGTGCTGCGGCCCCAGAGCACCCCCAAATCGGGTTCTGAGGCCCCAAAACGGGTGCTGCGGCCCCAGAGCACCCCCAAAACAGGTGCTGCAGCCCCAAAATGGGTGCTGCGGCCCCAGAGCACCCCCAAATCGGGTTCTGAGGCCCCAAAACGGGTGCTGCAGCCCCAGAGCAGCCCCCAAGAGGGGTGCTGCGGCCACAAAATGGGTGCCGGGGCCCCAGACCACCCCCAAATTGTGTTCTGAGGCACCAAAATGGGTGCTGAGGCGCCAGAGCACCCCCAAAATGGGTACTGGGGCCACAGAGCACCCCCAAAAGGGATGCTGCAGCCCCAAAACGGGTGCTGGGTCCCCAGAGCACCCCCAAAATGGGTACTGGGGCTACAGAGCACCCGCAAAACTGATGCTGCAGCCCCAAAACAGGTGCCTCGGCCCCACAGCACCCCCAAATCATGTTCTGACACCCCAAAACGGGTGCTGCAGCCCCAGAGCACCCCCAAATCGTGTTCTGACACCCCAAAACGGGTGCTGCAGCCCCAGAGCACCCCCAAAACGGGTGCTGCAGCCCCAAAATGGGTGCTGCAGCCCCAGAGCACCCCCAAGAGGGGTGCTGCGGCCACAAAATGGGTGCCTCGGCCCCAGAGCACCCCCAAAACGGGTGCTGTGGCCCCAAAATGGGTGCTGCAGCCCCAGAGCACCCCCAAAACAGATTCTGAGGCCCCAAAACAGGTGTTGAGACTCCTGAGCACCCCCAAAACGGGTGCTGCCGCCCCAAAATGGGTGCCGGGGCCCCAGAGCATACCCAAAAGGGGTGCTGCGGACACAAAATGGGTGCTGCGGCCCCAAAACGGGTGATGAGGCCCCAGAGCACCCCCAAGAGGCGTACTGGGGCCCCAGAACACCCCCAAAAGGGATGCTGCAGCCCCAAAAATTGGTTCTGA
>NW_024470394.1:0-75728 GCF_900496995.4 Aquila chrysaetos chrysaetos | reverse complement strand
GATGGGGGAGAAAATCGGGAAAAAGAAGGTAAAACTCGTGGGTTGAGATAACAACGATTTCTGTAGAACAAGCATCCCACTGGGTGGGGGGGCGAGTGAGCGAGCGGCTGCGTGGTGCTTAGTTGCTGCCTGGGGTTAAACCACGACACTCTCCCGTGCAATACGTGTGTGTGCCAGGCAGGGCAGTTCCCACCCGTGCTGTTGTGTAGTCTGTGTCCTTCGTTCCGCCTTCCGCAGGTCTCGGTGGGCTTGGTGCTCAGCAAGTTTGGCGTGCCCCTCAGTCTGTAGTCTTGAATGCCTTGCCTCGTCTGCGTAGAGTCGGCCAAGCGCGTCTTGTCTTGCAACTGAAGCTTAAATCCTGGATCTGTCTTGCGTGCGTTGTGTTGTGGATGTTTCTGGATGATTCTGCTTGCAGTGGCTATCAGGGCTGCGTCAGCAGCTCTTCTCCTGAGAGCCCTGTTTTCATGGGGTCTGCTTTCTGGGGTTTCTTCTCCACGTCTTTAGGGTCTTAGGCCTTACAGCCTGGCTTCTTGTGCATCCATTGTCCCAGTTTTGACAGTAAGTTCTTGTCGCGGGCCGTTACATTTGACTTTTTTTTTTCTCTGGGGCTCCCATAGAGCCTCCTTGCCTCGCCGTTGCAGCCCCGTAGGTCTTCTTGCCCGACAGCATCTCCCATCTGGGAGTCATTCTTCTCGCTGAGAGTTTTCTCTCATTTTTGAGTCCCACTGTTTGTAGCGTTCTCTGTATTGTCAGTGTACGCACGTGCGTGTTTGGCTTGGAGCCGCTCTGCCTGGGGATGCAGAGTCAGGGAACAGCAGTAAGAGTCTATGGTTAATATATTGATACACCTAAACTGTTTTGCAGGCGCTGCGTGGGCTGCCTTTGGAATTAGATGAGCATTTGAGGTGAGCTGTGTGGTAGCAAGGAGGAGCGTGGGGCTGGTGACTTCTCACAAGTGCAACGGTAGTTTTCTGTCTTTTGGTACCTTAGGTGCTACAAGCGATGACGTCCGCAGCGTCCAACGCAGCGATCGCTGTGGAGCAGGTGAGCGGAAGTGTAAAAGGAACAAGGCCTTAAGCCTTATTGTTTTAAGACTATTTGTATCAGACATATAGCTAATGATTAGAAATTGGTTTAGATACGATTAATAGAATGCAGGTGCTTATAAAACAATATCTACGAGCTGCAGAATTGTTCTATGAGACTCCCTTTTCATGGCTGGCTTAAAATCCAGACAAGCTGAATCAACAGAGGAAGGATCACACATCTTAGACCTAAGACATGGGAGTAAGTGATTAACTTTAGAACAAGATAAATTAATAAAATAACCTGAGTAGTTTCTTTAGAAATTCATAGGTACCTTTGAAGTGTAAGAAGATAAGTGACGATGGTGACCGGAGACCTTCTGCCTGTGACCACCAATCTCAGAAGAGCCGAGACATGAGAATGGAGAATGGATGAGATAAGATGATGAATGATAACGATATGAGAACAGAAAATTGGCTGGAAAATTACAGAGGCTTCAGCTGGAAAATTACAGAGACTTTGGATTGGGACAATGGGTGGCAAAAGGGTATATAAGGTTTGGAAACTTTTGGAAGTGGGCCATTCGCTGCGGTGGTGGCCCAACTCTGAGTTGTTAATAAAGCAAACCTAGAGAAACCCACATCTGAAAATTCCTTAACAGGAAGGCCATATTGCTTTTGAGGAGGGGTTTGTTGCGGAAGAGGTCTGTGTCGATTGACATGACTGCTGGTACTGGGTTTTTTTGGTTGTGGTTGGTTTGTTTGTTTGTTTGTTTTTCTTTTTTTGTAGATGTTGAAGCGGAACCTGGCAACTGCAGGACTATCCTGGTTAGCTGATGTGGTTTTTGTTGAGGATGGATGCAGACCCCCGGCCCTCTGGAAGCTAAGTTGAGGGAGCAGAGACCACTGCCCTGCAGTGTGTAGTTTTGATTTTAGTTTGAAAGAGGTTTTTCCAAAATGGAAATCTTTCTCATTCAAAGAAGTTGCATTTTATGAGCTTTCCACCAGAGCGGATCTTCAGCGATGCTGTACTTGGCGGTAGAAGTCATCAGCAACAAGACTGTTCACTCTTAAAAAAAAAAAAAAAAGTTGATTTCCTTCCAAAGACGCAAGTACAGCACGTCTTTTGAAAGTTGATTGCATCGCTGCTTTTTGGGTTCTCAGCTGTAACAGTCGAGATCTCTTAAAAACGTGTTCCTCTGCACGCTGCAGTACAGCCAATAGGAAATCTGCCAGTCCTTTTTGGTAGCCTGAGGTATTGCAGCACTGGGGATTTGAATTTCCACCCCCCCCAAAAGTAAAAGCATAGGAGGGATCTCTTATCTCACTGATTTTTTTTTTCTGTCATAAATGAAACTTTAAAAGAAGTTAAAATTGTATAATTTACAAACTGACTTGCATTGTTTAAAACCGTAACTGCCAGTAGCTGTAGCACAGAATTAATTAGGTGCGCTTAAGCAGTTAGGTCTTTGTTCTACATGTTTAAAAAGAGAGGCAGCTAAATGTTACGGGTTTTTTTCCCAATATTTTGACAGGGTGCTCCAAAGTACTTTATTTCTGTCTGGCTTTCAGTGGTGCATTTCCCTGGCAGTCAGTAGCATCTCTCTTGGGCAGTACAGGTGTCCCTCCGAATCATGTAACACACACAAAACGCCCTGTAGTCAAATAATAACTCTGTATTTTGGAGATGGCTGATTTAATGGTGTCAGTTCACGGCTGTGCAAGTTAAGTTAGTGCAAAAGGAAAACCAAATACTTTTTTATCATATTAGTATTTTATTGGATGTATATAAATATCTGCATACCTTCTTAGTATGAAGTGAATTCTGGAGATTTGTTCTTTATTTTTCATTTTACTCTTTGAAGTTTTACACTTCGCTTTCAGCTTTATTGGCCGAGCGAGCAAGATGTGCAGCAGCAGCAGCAGCGCAAGGGCTGTGGCTATTGCGGTGGATCCGTAAGCGTAGATTCTGATGACGTTACAGCCTTGTCCTGCAGCCCCCCGGGATTATCTCCCTGCAGCAGGGCTGTGAGGAGGGGAGGAGACACTTTCCAACCCTGGCAAGAGCGTTTACTTTTACGCTAAGAATGCGTTCAGAACGGTATCAGTTTGTCTTAACACCGGTTTGTTCAAATCACTCTAGCAAAGTGACTCACTGCTGCACATCTTGCTTGCTCGGTCAATAAAGCTGAAAGCGAAGTGTAAAACTTCAAAGAGTAAAATGAAAAATAGAGAACAAATCTCCATAATTCACTTCATACTAAGAAGGTATGCAGATATTTATATACATCCAATAAAATACTTATATGATAAAAAAGTATTTGGTTTTCCTTTAAAAAAAACGACGCGTTGTATTTTGAGCTGACCGCTTTACCTAGAATCCTCCTTTAGCTCAGCTACTACCCCTTATTCTGATAGAATTCCCCTACTTTCTTCTGTGCTATTTTTTTAATATGCTGATGTTTTAGGGTGGTTTCGAGGATTCCCGAGAAGGCGCGCGCGCACACACACACACACACTGACTGTAAGGGAAAAAGCAAGCATTTATTAACGACAGAGACGCGTTACGCTAAGAGTATTTTGTAAAGCAGATTAACGTACCGACCCGAGGACCGTGAGGAAGGTGGACCATCCGTACGTTCTTGCGCCGCGAGCTCAGCCCAGCCAGCTTTTCCGTGGGAAAAGCTTTCCCGTGGCACCGGCGGCCTCGCCGTACACCAGCCCGATGCTCTTCGGAAAAATCCCGGTATTTACACATTTGCGGAGGAACGGGTTTCGGCACACGTGGCCAGCGGGTGCCAAAACGCGCCTCGGTCGCAAGGCGGGGAGCCTGTAGCACGAGCCGTAGCCACCCTGTCTGTTGTCTTCCTCGGCTCTCTCATCTCCGTGGTCAGCGTTCCAAGCAACGGGCAACAAACCATCCGTTTTCTGTGCCGACTGCGTTCTTCTCGGCTATCTATTTATCGATCCCCCCAGTGTTCATCCACGGACCAAAAATCCCGTCTTTTAACCCCTCCGTATACAGCTGAAATAACAATTTGGGATTTTTTTTTTTCTTTTTTTGTTTGTTTGTTTGTTTTTCAGACGTCCTGGCGTAAGCATCTCGCGATGCTCAGCAGGGCGCGGGGCCGAGAGGGACGTTCGCGACCCGGGGAGCCCGTCCCGGTGCGGAGCAGAGCACGAGATGTGCGGGCACGTTCCTATGTAAAAGGCATTATGAAAGTCACAAGCTGCCGGTCGGGGTCTTTTCCCTTGGTTTGTGCTTTTTTTGGGGGGGGTGAATAAGAAGGAGGGGGTCCGAGGGGGGTGATGACATCATTTGGGGCACCCCAATGTCACCGGGGAGGGGCAGGGATGTGGCAGAGGAGAGCAGGTGAATGAGGGATGGGGGGGTCCCCCCCCCAAAAAAGGGGGATCACAGCCCAAAAATGCCTGAACATGGATGGAGGGGGAGTGTTAAAAAATACTAAAACACTAAATATGGGTGTGAGGTGTTGAAATGGAGAAAAAAAATCTCTCATTCTCATATATATTGAAAAATAATATTCATTTATATATAAAAGGATTTAAAAATAAACCTCCATGTCTAATATATTAGACGAAGCATTTTAGAATTATATATTATAATATATAATATAATATATATGTAGTATATATTCTCTGGTATTTCCACCAATTGCCCCAAAACCTACAGAGAAGGAAACACCCCATAAATGACACATGCAAGGCCAGCAAATGTTTTTAATTCTGTCTTTGTCTTTTCTGCCTCTTGGCTCCAACCGAGTGTTGTTTTTGCAAGGTGATCCCAAAAGCAGAAAACAAATAGAAGCTCTTCCTCCAGGGACCTGTGGGCAGGCGGGCCAGCTGGCAGAGTTTTCCGAGTGTCTGGAAGTTCTTTCTGAGCTTTTCCTTGGTCCTTGCTTAGGTACTTCATGGATTCTTCTTCCCGCTCTTCCTCCTCTCCAGCATTGCAGAAGTTAGATGTTGTGCTTCTGCCTCATCCGGGAAGCCCTTCTCCTCCTCCCGGCTGAGGGGTCGTAGTTTGCGGTGTCCACGAAGCGGCTGCGGAGATCGTAACCCCGCCGCGGGGATCTGCTTCGCTCCCTCTGCCTCGGCAGGATTTGGTCCTGAGCAGCCCCGGGTGTCGGAGCCTGCTTGGAGCGGGCACTGGAGGGTCCTGGAGCCGCATCGTCCCTTGGGACTCACTCACGACGCGGAGGACTTCTTCTCACGCTTCTTCTCCGTCCTCCTCTCGCGGAGCGATGGTCGTCCGTGTACTCCACGAACCGGCTGCAGAGATTATAACCCCGCCGCGGGGATCGGCTCCGCGTTCTTTCCCGCAGCTGAGTTTGCTCCCCGGCATCCCGGGATGCGGGAACCCGCTCAGAGCTGGCGTTGGAGGTCCAAGCAGGCGAGTCATCCCTGGGGGTTTGTTCATGACTCGGAGGACTAGTTCTCCTCCTCCTCGCTGAGCCACGGCAGTCCGCGTACTCCACGAAGCGGCTGCGGAGAGTATAACCCCGCCGCGGGGATCGGCTCCGCGTTCTTTCCCGCAGCAGTCTTTGCTCCCGAGCAGCCCGGGATGCGGGAGCCCACCGGGAGCTGGCGTTGGAGGTCCACGGAGGTGAGTCATCCCTGAGGGCTTCTTCACGACTCGGACTCCTCCTCCTCCTTGCTGAGAGGCTGTAGTCCGTGGGGACCGTGAGCCAGCTGCGGAAATCGTTGTCCCGTTGCGGGAAGCTGCTCCAGGCCCTCTCCCTGATCACGTTCCTCTGGCAGCAGGAACAGGAGCTGAATCCGTCCTCCTCCTCCTCGTCGTCGTCGTGTTGCGCGGCGTGCAGCCCAAGGTCAAACAGTTGACGGCAGAACGGGAAGCCAGGTTGGGTTCTGGACGCGTACGAGGCCACGCTGCGCCCGCCTGGCCGGGCTGCAGATGCCTCCCGTGCATCTGCCCAGTTTAACTGGCTGGTGCTGGTCCTTGTAGAGGAGCTGGTGTCCTCTGGAGAATCCTCCCTGCCCACTGCCGTGTTCTGCAAAGAGAGCTGTGAAAAGGCCCTGCCCTTTCCCCGTGAAAGGACCAGAACGGTGGGGAACCCCCAGAAACCGTGGGACGGGACAGCTAAGGGCGTCCCAGAGCTTCTCCCGGCGGGCCGCAAAGGCAGAAGAACCAAAGGTGGACAAATGGGGTGGATCGAGGTGGGATGCTTTGAGAGGGAGAAGCGTTGCAGCTTTGAAGAAAGCTGCAGCCTGGGAGGGAAAAGAGAACGATGCCAAGATCCCGGAAAGAAATGCACTGATCCATCTCCCCGGACTTACCTTAGTCCTAGGAAGAAGACCCCATGGTCCCGCAGGATCTACCTGCTTGCTGCCGGCCGCCCACTGCCTCAGGAAGGCGCGGGCATGTGATGCTATCCGTGGGGAAGAAGGCCTTCCTCCCCTTAAATCAGGGCTCCTGGAGAAAAAAAAAAGTGATTTCTATTTAGGGCTGTTCTTGCAGCTTTCCCTGGGGTCCAGCCACTGTCTTGGAGCGGTTTCTATGACAGAGAGAAGACGTATCCGAACCTACAAATTTGAAATTTGGTTGGGGTCTTCCCACCAGGTCTGCCCTTGTCGGAGCAAGACCTCATCTTTATACTCCCTACGGTCTCCGTTTCAGAGACTCGTAAAATGGTTGGGGTTGGCGGGGACCTTCAAGATCATCTCGTTCCGTCTCCCCTGCCATGGGCAGCGACACCTTCCACTAGACCAGGTTGTTCAAAGCCCCGTCCAACCTGGCCTTGGACGCTTTCAGGGAAAGGGCATCCACAACTGCTCTGGGCAACCTCTTCCAGTGTCTCACCACCCTCACCGTAAAGAATTTCTTCCTAACAGCTAACCTAAACCTACCCTCTTTCAGTTTAAAACCGTTCCCCCCTCGTCCTATCACTGCAATCCCTCGTAAAAAGTCCCTTCCCATCCTTCCCTTTAAGTACTCTCCTGTTATTACCTGACATAAAACAGCAAATAGGCTTGCTGCTGGAGAACCGTGCTGATGTCACAACGATCCACAGATGAATCGTTCATCTCGTACCACAGCCCATTGCCGGCCTGTAAAAAAAAAAGGCAACGGTATCTGGAGACGAACTGCGTGGTTTCTCCACAAAAACGGAGGCAGAAGAACTACAGAACCAAGAGTACGCCAAAACAAACCCAACGCAGCCTCTAAGGAGACCTTCTCCTTGGCTGCCAGTATCGCTGCCGTCAAAGTTTGTCCTCCTCAGCACACGTTTTTCTCGTGTGTGGGAGGAAGTTGCTCTTTACCTTCGTGTAGCAGAAATAGTGTCCCGAATGACAGCTATTACCGCTATGCACCAGGACAGCGTATAAAGAGTAGAAGAGCGGTTCTCCATCCGTCTGAGACATGTACGGGCGAAGATCCAAGCAGTTGGAATACTTCACAACCTACGGAGAGACCAAGAGCGCTCAGAAACGATCCTGAAACACTCCACGAAGCAGCCTTCCAAGACCAGGGGCCAGAGGTGTATAAATACATCTTTGGGGCTCATGAACACTTGTTTTTTTTCCCCCAAAGCAACAGGTAATGGTTTGGGTGGCAGGAAACTGTTCTCGGCCAAAGCAGCTCTCTCGGAGCAGAGTACGTCCTTGTCTTCCCGCGGCAACTCTCCCCTCCCCAGAAGGGAACACGAAAAACTCAACATGAGTTGAGTGAAAGAAAGAAAGAAAGTTTCTTTTCACGCTTGCGAAAGAGCGTACTGCTTTGGGAAATAGCCCGCTCCAGGACGAGAACGTCGCCCTCCAGTTGCAGACGCACCTTGTCGATCTTCCCGCCGGTGAAATCTTCAAACCTCTTCAGACAGACGGTGAGAACCTTGGGCGCGCGATGGATTGTAAACCTCTTGGAGGCGGCGACCTTCTTGTTACACCTTGAAACCAAGCACAGAGCCAAGTGCTGAAACGCGACCTTCATAGACGCCCTAGCTTGCCCCAAGAAGGCCAGGCATCCTTTCACGTCTCACACGCCCCTCCGCTGTTTTAAGGCTGCTCGGATGCATAAAGCCGTATTAAAATCCCCGTGCCTCATTATTGCGCATCTAACCCATGTGAAAAAATGACTTATGCTAGAGTATGTGCAGCACCTTCACGCAGGATCTAGTATTAATATGGTGTTAATAATCATCTTACTGGCTGCATGTAAAGCAGTTTCCACCATCCAGCTGCTCGGGTTTCACGAAGTCCGTCAGCGCTGCGGTGACAGATGAGACCGCCTGGAGGAGCGAGAAAGGAGAGAACTGATCTCCGGGAAATGCCGTCGCCCAAACTCGGATCAGGAGTTGACAAGAAGACCCAGGCGGCTGACGCGAGCCACCGGGAACCCGCAAGCGGCGCCCACGAGGAGGCAGAACGGGGGCACGATGCCGAACATTTCCCTCGATTCCTGGGGCTATCAAGAGCTACGTCTCTGCGCCGCTGCTCAGTTCAGCTACCGATGGCGTGCAGGGTCATCAATAATGAAAATAAGACAACCTGTCAGCCTAGGAGTCAGACGGGTGTTGAGGGAGGGCAAAAAGAAGGAGGATGCAGAGGGATCCTTCCACTCCACTTCCCACCCACCACCAAGCTCTCTTGTGTTCACGATACGCGTTTTTAAAGCAACTGCCTTGATTCTGGAAAGCTACAGGGGCCGTGCGACGTCTTGAAGCGCAATTACAAGCTCTCTTACTTTGATATCCAAAGGAATATCCAGAAAGGCCTCGTAGGAATCGGAAGCCACTTTGCAGCTCGAGCACGTGACTGGAAGGAAATTCAAAATGCTCAGCGGTAGGGGAAGTCAACTGTGCCGCTTTACGTCCTTCATACCTACTGCGCCAGTCACACCGTCGGCTGTTCATCGCAGGCAGACAGAAGGGCACAGACAATTCCAAGGAGAGCAACGGTTGTGGAAAAAGTACCTCTGGATCTCAGAAAGCCTCCAAATATTTGGTGGATGATGGTAGTCGATTCAGAAGAGGTGTCCAAGCTGGAAATAAATGGTAAGGCAGAGAGTTATCTCCTCCCGGAGTTTTGCTTTGTGTGAAAGCCCTGGGCATAGTTTTTCCTTGACGGCACTACACCAAGGAGTCCAAAGGGCTCGGGAACATCGCAAAGGGAATTTGCTTGCGCTTACTCGCTGATTCCGCTCAGGCAAGCTCTCTGCATGGCATCAATAGCGTAACGTAAGAACTCGTGGGCATCTTCCTGCATGCCAAGCTGGAAATGTTCTCCTATTACTAAAAAAGAAGAAGTTAGTCGCTTTCTCCTACAAGAACAGAAGAAAACTCGTCAAAGCACCTGAAATGACTCACGTGTGAGAACACTGATGATGGCCGAAGGATAGATGACCCTGCCTGACCAGCGCAGGACGGTGTTAACGTGGTTTTCCATTCTACACATCACGCAGAAGCCTTGCTGACGACCTGAAGAGGGAGGGAGGGAAGCAAGAGCCTTAGGTGAGCAAAACATCCGCAGCGATGGGAAACCGAGTGGGGATTTTGAAGTTCTAAGAACAGTCTCCGCTCCTGCCAAGGTGAGAGCGTCCCAACAAGCCCAGGCCATTTTAGTGCAGAGAAAACTTTCTTCAGAGGGGATGTGAAACTGGCAGAATATTTCTGTGCAATAAGCAAAGAGGGTTTAACCTGCAGGAATAGGGACCAAGACCTGGGGCTAGAAAGGGGTGCCCTTCCGAAGATGAACACGGCTAGATACGGCAAGCGCCTTCTAGGCTTGAGTGTTCAAAGAAGGAATTGGCAAAGAAGGGCTGCTTTTCTCTTAAATTCCGGATTCTTGGAATTTAAGAATTCTCGGGGAATTGGCAAAGAAGGGCTGCTTTTCTCTTAAATTCTGGATTCTTGGAATTTAAGAATTCTCGGGGAATTGGCAAAGAAGGGCGGCTTTTCTCTTAAATTCCAAATTCTTGGAATCCTTGGGAAGCGCCTGACAGATTTACAAGGAGATGTTCGTAAAAGCACTCACACGACCGGCTGTGCTCACGAGAGAGCAGGTAGTTGGCCAGGGGGGGTGTGTATGTCAGGCACTGCAGGACGGAGTTGAGGAAGCACGTGTTGTCCGAGTTGTGGAGTCCTGCTCCGGCTCTCCATCGTTGCTGCCAGTCCATGTAAATGTTCTCCGGGGGAAAGAGGATCCTTTGTGGCGGAGCCATTCCCTCAGCAACGACTGCAGGGAAACGACATTTGAAAAGAGATGAGACAATATTGTTGCGCGAAGGCACGTGTAAAAAAGTTGAGTTCTCTACAGGAGCACCCAGTACAACCAGCTTAAGCATCCAACACGGAAGCGTCAGGGGAAGCCTAACAGTGCCGTTGAAATTTTTCTGGTCAAGAAAGAGTTTTGGAAAACAACGGGTTCCCCTGCTGACTTTCCCTAAAGTCCAACAAACCCACGCTCTGCTTTCTGTGCCTTGGGCTACCTTCCTTTCCCTCTAGAGTCTTGAACTGCAGTATCAAGTCTTCCCTTTTCCTGACTGTAATTTCAGGAAAACAAGCAAGTACCTAGCCCAGAAGGTAACCCTACGAATGTCAGATCTTGCTACGAGCAACGTCTTCTTTCAAAGATTGTACATAGCTGCAGAGCAGTGACAAAACGCGTCTCCCTGCGTCTAACTGAAAACACCCGGGTAAGTCTTGGGTGCTATCGGGAAACGCCCCAGAATTCCCTCTCGGTTGTCAGGACCTCAACATTCAGGGATGGAGCACCAGCCACCTCCGTTGCCTTTGGGGATTCGCAACATCCAAGCCTGCTGCCGAAGCTGTTACTCACAGGACTCGTTCGCCATCGCGGCCGTTGCTCCTCGCAGGAACAGAGGGCAAAGCTTGGGATGACAAAGGATGTCAGGACACGCTCCAGAAAGGCAAGATCAGCGCAAATCCCGTCACCTGATCACAAAGAAATAATCGTAGCTCAACGAAATGATTAAAACAAAAAAAAAAACCCCGAACGCCACCCACAGAACAGGATCCGCCATCGGAAGTGTTTCGGCTTGTCACCGCTGCAGAGCTGCGTTCTGACGGCCCCACTGTCGCAGGACGCCAGCTGACGGCAATTCCCAAGGCCCTTTTGAAAGACTGCGTCGCGTGTCACCTTCTCTGAAGACGACCTGCTGCTCGCCATTAACACCAGTCCTCCAGCCCACACTTTCCCACCTTGTACGCCGGAGCGACCGGCTTTCGGCCGCTACTTTAACGCCTGCCTTTGCCGTGCTCCTTTTCTGTCTCCTTTCCTACCGCGTCAGTCGGGGCGGGCTTCTTGCCATTCTAGGCTGAGCCCAACACCTCAGACTACGCTACCACCCCCCTACTTACCTATCGTAGGAGATGGTAAAGAAATAAGAATTAGCGGACAGGAACTCTGCCCATAGCCAGCCCATCAAGGCGCAATAGCTCAGCCTACAGCTCCGAAGGTATAGACCAGCCTATACTTTTATCCCGTATCTACCTACTCTGTGATCTGTCCTGAAAGTCAAATCATAATTACCTTTGCACGAGGACGGCAGTTGAGGAGAAGCGGGCAGTAAACGATAAATGGTTGGGGAAAAAAAGTAGGCACGCGAGGAGCAGAGGAAGGGTCTGAGTTATCCCGAAGGCCAGCTCAGCCCAACTGGCTGCCTCTGGCTCGCTTTTCGGGATGCCAAGCGCCGGCCAGGTGAGGTCACGAGCGCCGGGCGGGTGCCGCATCGCTGCCCCTTTGTGACACGGGGACGCGCTGCGGCCGCAGCCCGGGCACCTCAGGTAGCCAGCAACTGGGAGCCACTGGGCTTCCCCATGCACTGCCGGCGAAGGGCTGTTCATCCGCTGGCGGAGCTCCCACCTCTTCCCCGAGCCGCACCAGCCAGGTGAATCAAAAGCTGCCCAGGGCTGTAAGGATGCCTCTTCACACCCGGGTTGACCTTGGATTTCTTTTCCACTCTTCCCAGGTACAGGACCGTGTCCGAGGGGTTCGCGTAGCAAAGCACGTTGGTCTCTTGCGGGTTCATTTTCCGATGAATTTTTATCTGCCCCTCGAGATACAGCCACGGGCTGACTCTGAACCGGCGCTACCGAAGAAAAATCTTCAACAACTGCACTGGGTTGACCTTGGCTGGCTGCCGGGCCCCCACCCAGCTGCTCTCTCACCCTTGAGCTCCAAAAAAAAGGTATGTACGTGACTTCTTAGCGTCTTTGCATTTCGTAGAATCATAGAATCGTTTCGGTTGGAAAAGACCTTCAAGATCATTGAGTCCAACCGGCAACCATGCCCGCTAAACCACGTCCCGAAGTACCTTGTCTACGCGCTTTTTGAACACCTCCGGGGATGGTGACGCCACCACTTCCCTGGGCAGCCCGTCCCAATGCCTGACAACCCTTTCAGTAAAGAAATTTTTTTCTAATATCCAAACTAAACCTCCCCTGGTGCAACTTGAGGCCGTTTTCTCTCATCCTATCGCTAGTTACTTGGTAGAAGAGACCAGCACCCACCTCGCTACGACCTCCTTTCGGGTAGTTGTAGAGAGCGATGAGGTCTCCCCGCAGCCTCCTCTTCTCCGGACTACACAACCCCAGTTCCCTCAGCCGCTCCTCATCAGACTTGTGCTCCAGGCCCCTCACCAACTCGGTTGCCCTTCTCTGGACACGCTCCAGCACCTCCATGTCTTTCCCGTAGCGAGGGGCCCAAAACTGAACACAGGACTCGAGGTGTGACCTCACCAGCGCCGAATACGGGGGAACCATCGCCTCCCCGCTCCTGCTGGCCACACCATTTCTGATACCGGCCAGGATGGCGGTGGCCTTCGTGGCCACCTGGGCACGCCGCTGGCTCGTATTCAGCCGGCTGTCGACCAGCACCCCCAGGTCTTCTTCTGCCGGGCAGCTTTCCAGCCGCTCTTCCCCAAGCCTGTAGCGCTGCGCGGGGTTGGTGCGACCCAAGCGCAGGACCCGGCACTTGGCCTTGATGAACTTCATACGATTGGCCTCAGCCCATCGATCCAGCCTGTCCAGATCCCTCCGTAGATCCTTCCTACCCTCGAGCAGATCAACCCTCCCTCCCAACTTGGTGTCGGCAAACCTGCTGAGGGTGCGCCCGATCCCCGCGTCCAGATCGTTGATCGAGATATTAGAACCGGCCCCAATACTGAGCCCTGGGGAACACCACGTGTGAGCCGCCTTTTCTGCTGCCTCCAGGGTTTGTCAGCTTTCTATCAGCCACAGCTTTGCCAGGTTCCCACTCGCGGTGGCTGGAGGCAGTTTTGTTCCTGCCCCGCTTGGCTTACGTAGTTTTGGGCTGTCCCCACTCGGGACATCTGGTATAACCCCTTGTTCCCGCTCCAAACATAGCCCCATGCCAGCTACCGTGAAGAAAATTATCCCAGCCCGAACCAGCACACCTCCCCTGAAAAAGAGAGGGTTTTGATGCCAGGACAAATGACAATTTGCCAGCTTGGCAGAGCACGGGTGTCTTTTCGTGCCCTGAGATGTCTCAGGAGAGGCGGGCTGGGCTAAAGCTTCTCTCCTCCTCCTCCTCTCCGGGTTCTGTGGTCTAGCGGAGCAGCTGGGAATTTTCCGCAAGGACACCCCGGATCCCGGCGTGCCGTCCCGCAGGCAGCAGCACAAGCCGGGAATGACCCTGTCTGCTCAGCACGCTCTGGGTGGTCTCCATGGGAAGGACAGCATGGGACTGGGCTTGTTGTTCCAGCTTTATTAAAAAAAAAATAAATTTATTAAAATATTTTCCGCAGGAGGATTTCACTTCTTCAGGGCTCGCCAGGGGCCAGCAGCACGGTGGCTTCGGGTCCATCCTGATGTTGGCATCTCTCTTATCGGGACGAAGATCGCCTCCGCTGCCGGAGTCCTGACCGAGAGAGTTCAGGGTCTTTCGCCAAGGGCAGGAGGGCTGCAAGAGAAGGACGCAGAGCAGACATGAACCCCCCCACCACGGCCTGCGGAGACCCCCAGGAGTCCCCTCCAGCCCCTCCTCGCCGTCGCAGGTATCCCGCAGCTTAGGACGAGAGGAAACGGCCTCAAGTTGAGGTAAGGGAGATTTAGGTCAGATATTAGGAAAAATTTCTTTACTGGGAGGGTTGTTAAACATTGGAACGGGCTGCCCAGGGACGTGGTTGAGTCACCATCCCTGGAGGTATTCAAAAAGCGAGTGGACGGGGTACTTCAGGACGTGGTTTAGCGGGCATGGTTAATGGTTGGAAACTAGTGGTTTCCACCTGGGGGGGGCAAGAACAGACCCCACAGAGCCGTGGGGCGGAACGGATTTTGCGTGTCCCCCCCGCCCCCCCACCTCCGCCGTGGGGCAGCTCCCCGAGCACTCACCGTTGACGTACCCTCAGCCCGGAGTCGCTCCAAGAGGGGCCGGACGCTGAACGGTCGCCCCACGACCACCGTAATTCGCTACGGGACAGCGTCAGTAACCCCCCCGCAGCCCCCCCAAAAGCCCGCAGCCCCCCCCCCCGCCACCCCAAAGCCACCCTGCCCCGCTAAGCACCCCGTAATCCCGGCCCCACGGCGCATCCCGAGCCCTGCCCCACAACCTGGGGGGGGTCCGCCTGCGTGCCCCTCCCACCCCAGAGACCCCCCTCCCCATCGCTCACCTGCCCCACGCGGGGGACGTAGGGGGGGGCGTTGGGCAGGACGTCGTTCATGCCTGGCACGGGGGGGGGGGGGGGGCGCAGCTTGGCACCTGCGTGGAGTAGCGGCGAGAAACCCCCCCCCCCCCCCACCCCGCCGCCGCGGCACGACAACCCCCCCCCCCCGCGGCACAACAACCCCCCCGAGTCGTATTTCCCCCCCCCCAGCCCCACCTGCCTGCATCCCCCATCCCTCCCCCCCCCCAATTCTTCCTGCCCCCCCCCCCCCGAGGGCCGCTCGGTTTTGTCCCCCATCCCCCCCCCCCCCCGAGTGCCGCTCGGTTTTGTCCCCCCCCGGCCCCCCGCTCACCCCCGTGCCACAGGGGCAGGATGACGGGGTCGAGGCGACACTCGGCCAGGAGGCGCCCGATGCCTGGGGGGGGGGCAAGGTGGGCGTTTGGGGGGGGCCAGGTAGCCCTTGGGGGGGGGGGGGGGGCCACGAGAGGGGCAAAGGAGGCAAGCAGGGAGCGAGGGGGGGGGTCAAGAAGAAGTTGGGGGTCGGGGGGGGGTCTCACCCCACTTGAAGCGCACGAACTCCTGCCCCATGTTCACTTTGCCTGTGGGGACATGGGGACGTGGGGGGGGGCAGCACAGGAGAACCCCCCCTCGCCACCAAAAGGGTCCCCCCGGGCCCCCCCCAGCCCTTTATCTGCCCCCCCCCCCCCCCCCCTCCACCCAGGTCTGGAGAAGAGAGACCGATCCCCAAGGCTCCCAGTCTCTCCTAGTGGTCCCAGTTTCCCCCCCCGCCCCCCCCCCCGGGGGTCTCGGTGACCTAAATACGAACCCCTTCCCCCAACCCCAGTGCTCCCAGTCCCTCTAGAGCAAACCAGCGTCCCGTTGCCCAGTTTCTCCCAGTACCCTCAGGGAAGACGTGGACCCAGTCCCCCTGGTTGAGCTTCTCCAGGATGAAGTCCATCCCTCGCTGGTACACGCCGTCCCCTGGGGACACCAGTTCAGCGCACTGGGAGCCCCCCAGTACGGACTGGGACCAGCCCAGCACAACCACCCCCCCTCACTCCCCCGAGGTAAACCGCAACCGCTCCCAGTACAGGCCGCAACCGCCCCAGTACAGACTGGAACACCCCAAACCAGGCTGGGCCTGACACAGCACCACCCCCCCCCCCCGACCCAGTACAAACTGGGATGCCCCCCAGTAGAGACGGCGATCCCCTGCCTCCGCCCTGCACTCCCCCCCCCCCCGCCTCCCAGTTGCCCCCAGTGCCTCCCAGTGCCCACCCCGGCAGACGGGGACGCAGCGGCCCAGGCTGAAGAAGCGCGAGTGCAGCTCCCGGGTGAAGCAGATGGCGGCGGCCGTGGGGGTCCTGGGGAGGGGGGGGGACGGGGTGAGCAGGGAGGGGGCTCCCTGAGACCCCCCCCCCCCGAGACCCCCCCCCGGCCTCACCACCGCATCTTGTGCAGACTCCAGACGTGCCGCAGCTTTAGGGAACCTGGTGGAGGGAAGAAGCCGGGGGGGGGGGGTCACGGGAGCACCCCTAGACCAGACACAGACACCCACCCCCCAGAGCTCCCTCAGAAATCCCTGGGGGCCCCCCAACACATTTGGGATCCCCCGGGGACCCCCCCAACTCCCTTGGGATCCCCCAGGGACCCCCCCCGACACACTTGGGATCCCCCAGGGACCCCCCCCGACACACTTGGGATCCCCTGGGACCCCCCCCGACTCCCTTGGGATCCCCCAGGGACCCCCCCCCGACTCCCTTGGGATCCCCCGGGGACCCCCCCAACTCCCTTGGGATCCCCCAGGGATCCTCCCAGTTCCCTCAATATCCACCGGGGAACCCCCACCGCTGCCGCTGACCCCCACAGCACGTCCCCAGAGCACCCCAGAGACCCCCCCCACCCCACCAGCTCCCTCAAAAATCCCTGGGGACCCCCCCAGCACCCTTGGGGTCCCCCAGGGACCCCCCCAACTCCCTCAATATCCACCAAGGAACCCCAACCGCTGCCGCTGACCCCCACAGCACGTCCCCAGAGCCCCAGAGCACCCCAGAGACACCCCCCACCCCACCAGCACCCCTTGGGATCCCCTGGGGACCCCCCCGACACCCTTGGGATCCCCTGAGACCCCCCCCAACACCCTTGGGATCCCCTGGGGCCCCCCCCCCCGCAGCCAGGCGTACCCCAGAGGTGCGGGTCATCCATACAAGACTGGTGGTTGGAGAGGGTGAGGAGGGGAGTGAGGGGCCCCCGGCGCTCCACCAGTTCGTGCAGCACCTCGGCGTTGTGCACCCGCAACCGGTTCAGGTAGCCTGGCACCGGGGGGGGGGGGAAAAAAAAAAAAAATAAAATAGTAAGGGGTGGGGGGGGGGAACTGGGGTTGGGACACCTCTCCAGCCATGGCCGCCGTCTGACAGCAGGTACTCGCCGTGGATGCCAGGTGAGGCGGAGGGAGCCCTGTCGCCTTGTCCCTTTGCGGGAGGGGGCACCCCTGGGAGAGGTGGGGGGGGGAAATGTTCTGAGGCCTGGTCCTTTTTGGGGGGGGGGGACACACACGCGTCCGGCTTGGGTCCTTGTCAGGGAGGACACCCTGATGCCCAGGTTCCTTGGAGCGGGGGGGGTCGGCAGATCCCGATGCCTGGTCCCTTTGTGGGGGGCAGATCCCGATACCTGTGCCCCCACACATGCGTGCATCTACACCCCCCCCCCCCCGCCACGGGGCCAGCTGCCACAGGCGTGAGGGCGCGCCCCGCCATCGCCGCCATCGCCGTTACCGAAAAGCTCGGAATGAAGAACTTATCAACACCAAGTTAGTGTAGATAAGCAGACACTTCTTTATCGACGGCCGGGTGCGCGGGCGAGTCCTCTCACGAACCACGCACACCTGTCTCCAAAACAATACGCCTTATATTAAGACTTATCGATACATATTCATTAGATTTCCAAGAAAAGTTATACATATTCATTAGACTTCCGGGAAATCATTAGCATATGTAAATGTCCTTTACGCAGGCGCAGTGAAGGTTTCTCCGAGGCGTGGTAAGCCTTGGAGGCGGGTAGCTTTTGACTAGGAGGTGTGTTTTGGTATTATAATGAAGCAAAGTTCGTCTAGTGTTCATGATTTCTTCATCGATGTTACGGCAACGGTCGCAATCCATCCTTTTTGACAGTAGCTATGCGGTTATCTCTAACGGCTCTAGCCAGGGACCTTCCAGGAGCCTTGTACCGCACGTTCTATCCTTGGGGATCGGCCGCTGCGTTCCAAACAGGCCGTTGTCAGGTAACGTACTGACAACTCTTACACCACCCCGTTGTCAGGTATTTCTTTATCCTGTTCTCTAAGTTCTAAATGTTCCTACTAGATGATTTTAGCCAATTTCTCCGGCCTTGATACGGGGCTATACAGGGGATTTTACAGCAGACACTGGTTGGCGGTTAAATATATAAAATACAACATACATATGATTTTGCTAAAATATTAAAACTAAATATGATTAATTCTAACTAATAACAAATTAATGACAAACCAGTAACGTTTCCCCCCTTTGAAAGTGTTGAAAATTATTTCAATACTTTCACATCATCTGTCTAATATTTATTTATTATTATTCTGAGAGTCAATATTTGTTTCGACATATATTGGTGGTGGACTGCATTCTGGTGGAACAATTGGAACTTCTCTCATGATCATGCGATTTATTACAATTCTATTGATAAATTGTTTTTTTTAGACAAGCATATAGTAGCATGATCATCAAAAAGACAATTAGTAACAGAAACAAAGTTTTGATTAGAGACCGTAACCAAGAGCTCAGATTTTATCTTAATCTACTAAAAATTTTTCTTAACTAATCTTTTGACATATCTTCTCGAGTAGTTTCAGTTAATTTGAGAGAATTTTTAAATCCTCTACACAAGCAGCCATATTTTAAGGCTGTAGCTAAAGGAAGAATTCTTTCGATTGCTGGGTCTTTAGTACTACAATAATAAATTTTTTTTCACATCCTCACTAAGATACTAAGTTTTCTTTTTTTTCACAATGAACTGCCCCTGTCGTCTACTGATGGCCAGGTTGTATTTAGTCACTGGCCTTTGTTTGCAATAGGTGGTTTTGTTTCTATGTTCCAGGGTAGTTAAATTCATAGTTAAAATTTTCCAAGGAATAGATTCTCTCACTGCTCTTGGTATCGGCAAACAAGCAGTAATTTGGGTAACATTTTGCAAGCTGGCAAATCTCTTAATCAATCTTAACATCAAATTTTTTTGGATTTTTTTTTTCAGGAATGCCAATCAATTTTTCTGTTTTTATTTGTCTTTTGTTTTTAATCATCAAATCAGTCCGGGTTTCCACCACCGTTATCTGTCGAACTAATATAAAAAGAACAAGCACAAACAGATATGAAAAATTAGACATGTTTCAGAGTCAGTTTTAAAGTCGTTGGATCCCGGTTAATAATCTTCCATGGAGTAGGTGCCTTTTTCACTCGAGTGTAGTGTATCCAAGCATCCGATTCTGCAATTTTAATAGCCGTGAAGGTGGTTAACAGTATCTGGAAGGGTCCTTTTTAACGTTCCTGCAGGGGTTCGGAAGTCTACGTTTTCACATAGACCTAGTCTCTTGGTTGTAAGTCATGCACCGGAACTTCCAGGGATAATGGTCTATTCCACACCACTGCTCTCCGAATTACAGTCAAAGTTTTTTCTAAGGAAAGCAAATAGTTATACACATCTTGTTTTCCTTTCACCTGCATGTTCGGGTTTGGTTCTGGAGATTTATCAGGTTTCCTATACAATAATTCATAAGGACTGACTGAGGTTCCACTCTTTGGCTGTACTCTGATTCGCAATAATGCCAATGGAAGTGCTTGAGGCCATTTTAAATTAGTCTCTTGACAGATTTTGCTTATTTGCCTTTTTAAGGTTTGATTCATTCTTTCTACTTTTCTACTGGATTGTGGCCTCCATGGGGTATGTAAATCCCATGTGATACCCAGAATTTTGCTAACATTTTGGACTACTTCTGCAACAAAGTGTGGACCTCTGTCAGAAGAAATTCCAATAGGAACTCTAAATCTTGGAATTATTTCTCGTAGTAACCATTTTATTACTTCCTTTGCTCGTGTGGAACGACAGGGAAAAGCTTCTGGCCATCCTGTAAAAGTATCAACCCCCACCAGGATGTACCGATACCCATTCTGTTTAGGTAGTTCTGAAAAATCTACTTGTCAATAGTCTCCAGGCTCTATATCAGATTTTATTCGACCCATTTGAACCTTTTTCCTGATTATTGGATTATTTTTCAAACATACCTTACACTTCGCAGTTATTATTTTAGTTATTCCTAACATTCTGAGCGATACTACTTGTTTTTGTAAGGAAGTTACTAAGGCCTCTGCTCCTCAGTGACACTCCTGATGTTTTGTTTGAATTATTTCTCTCATCAAAAAGGGTGGAACTACTACCTGTCCTTTAGGTGTTACTCACCATCCGGCTAGGTTTTTCTTAACATTTAATAATTGACCTAGCTTATTATCTTCCTCTGAGTATTTTGGTTCTTCTCTAGGGAGAGTTACTGTTTTGGAGGGAATTAATGCCATTTACAATGTTCGTTCCTTTGTTACCTTTCTTGCCGTTCGGTCGGCTAAATTATTTTCAGCAATTTCCTTTGTTTTTCCAATTTGATGTGCTTTACAGTGCATGATTGTTACCTGATCTGGTTTTTGAACTGCTTGTAATAATTGTAAAATTTCATCTTGGTGTTTAATATTTGATCCTTGGGAGGACAATAATCCTCTTTCTTTCCACAATGCTGTATGGACATGTATCACTCCAAAAGCATACTTTGAATCTGTCTAAATATTTACTTTGCCATGGGGAGACCCCCCCGCCCCCGGTTCTGGGGGTGCCTTGCCCTGCGCCCCATAACCCCACACCCCATCACTCTCACCTCCCAGGACATGAGGGTCCCGCACCCCATAAGACCCCCATGACACTGTGCCTGCACCCCACACCTCCACTGTGCCCCCCCCCCATGTACCCCATAACCCCTCCCATGCTCCTCCTGGGAGCCCCCACCCCATAACCCCACCCTCATGTACCCCTACAGGACCCTCACCCCATAACTCCCCCCCCCTTCACCCCACAACCGCCCACCGTGGGCCCCCCCACCCCAAATTCTGAGTTGTTTCCCCCCCCCACTCCCCAGCACTGCCTCCCCTACTCACCCCCGGGGCATGGGGGCCAGGCGGGGGGCTGTCCCGGGGGGGTCCCCCCCTCGGGACCCCGACTCCTCTTTGGCTCCAGCTCCTCCTTGGCCAGGGGGGGGAGGTCACCCCGCTCCGCCCGGCGTTTCCGACGTCTTTCGGGGTCCCGGCCACGGGCGCGAGCACCCCGCCGCTCCGCCTGCTCCAGCTGGGAAGAGAAGAGGGGGGGACGCACACCCAACCCATCAGTCACACACAGCCCCCCCCCCCAAATTGGGGGGGACCCCTGGAAGGGGAGTTTAGGGTCCCCAGGGAGCTCTGAGGTCATTTTGAGGACCCCATCGTGAGGAGAAGGTGGAAGAAGGTAAGGGGAGCAATGTAGGGTTGGTTTGGGGGTCCCTGGGGTGATTTTGGGGTCCCCAGAGGAGTTTCAGGGTCCCAGGGGGGTGGGGTGGGGACCCTAACTTGAGGAGAAGGTGGAAGAGGGTCACGGGAGGAGTGTGGGGCCGGTTTTGGGGTCCCCGGGGCAGTTTGGGGGGGGTCACCAGCAGAGTTAAGAGATGGTTGGGAGGGGTTCTGGGTTGCAAGGGGATGGTTTAGGGTGGCTGTAAGGTGAGGGGGCAGTTCTGGGGTGCCAAGAGTGGTTTGGGGCAGTTTTGGGGTCCTGGGGATGCTTCAGGGTTTTTTGGGGGGAGGTTCAAGGATGGTTTGGGACAGTTTTGGGGTCCTGAGAACGCTCTGGCATGTTTTTGGGGTCCTGACAGTGGTCTGAGTGAGTTTTTGGGTCCTGGGGAGACTTTGGGTTTGTTCCAGGATCCCGAGAGTAGTTTTGGGCAGTTTTTCGGATGCTTTGAGGTAGTTCTGGGGTCCTGAATGTGATTTAGGGTAGTTTTGGGGTCCTGGAGAGAATTTGGGGTGGTTCTGGAGTCCCAAGAATGGTTTGTGGGTTTTGTGGATGCCTTGAGGAGGTTCTGTGGTCCCTGAGAATGGTCTGGGGCAATTTTGGGGATCCTGGGGACACCTTAGCATGGGTTTGGGGTCCTGAGATTGGTTAGAAGCAGTTTTGGGGTCTTGGGGAGACTTTGGGGTTGTTCTGGGATCCCAAGAGAGGATTGGGGCAGTTTTGGAAATGCTTTGATGTGATTCTGGGGTCCTGAGTGTAATTCAGGGTAGTTTTGGGGTCCTGGGGACCTTTTGGAGTGGTTTTGGGGTTCCAAGGATGGTTTGGGGCAGTTTTGGGGTCCTCAGGAGACTTTGGGGGGGATGTTGGCATCCCGAGAGTGGTTTGGGGCAGTTCTGGTATCCTGGGCATGCTTTTTTTGGTGGGTTCAAAGAATGGTTTGGGAAAGTTTTGGCATTGAGAAAACTTTATTGTGGTTCTGGGGTCCTGAGAGTGGTTTGGGGCAGTTTTCTAAGGGTAGCTCTGGGGACGCTTTGGTGTGGTTTGGGGATCCCAAGTGTGCTTTAGGGTAGTTTTGGGGTCCTAGGGAGACTTTGGGATGGTTTTGGTGTACCAACAGTTGTTTGGGCCAGTTTTAGGGTCCTGGAAACACACTGGGGTGGTTTGGGGATCCCAAGGATGGTTTGGGGCAGTTTGGGTGACGCTCTGAGGTGGGTCTGGGGTCCTGAGAGTGGTTTGGGGAAGTTCTGGGGTCATGGGGGACGCTTTGACCTGGGTTTGGGGTCCTGAGATTGGTTAGAGGAACTTTTGGGGTCCTAGGGAGACTTTGGGGTTGCTCTGGCATCATGAGAGTAATTTAGACTACTTCTGGGGTCCTGGACAATGCTTTGGGGTGGTTTTGGTGTCCCAAGGGTGGTCTGGGCCCGTTTTAGGGTCCTGGAAACACTTTGGGATCCCAAGGACTGTTTGGCACAATTTTGGGGATACTTTGAGTTGGGTCTGGGGTCCCGAGAGTGTTTTGGCACAGTTTTGGTGTCCTAGGGACGCTCTACTGTTTATTTGGAATTCCAAAGATGGTTTGGGGCAGTTTTGGGGTCCTGAAGACACTTTGGAGTGGTTTTGGAATCCCAAGGATGGTTTGGGAGAGTTTTGGGGATGCTTTCAGATGGTTCTGGGGTCCCATGAGTGATTTAGGGCAGTTTTGGGGTCCTGGCTATGCTCTGGTTTGGTTTGGGGCAGTTCGGATGCCCTGGGGACACTTCAGGCATTTTGGGGGAGTTCCAAGGATGGTTTGGGGCTGTTTTGGGGTACTGGGGGGAACTTTGGAGTGCTTTTATGGTCCCAAGGGTGGTTTGGGAGAGTTTTGGGGATGCTTTCAGATGATTCTGGGGTTCCAAGAGCGATGTAGTGCAGTTTTGGGGTCCTGGGCAAACTCTGGGGTGGTTTTGGGGTCCTGAGAGTGGTTTGAGGCAGTTTTGGGTACTGGGGGGAACTTTGGAGTGCTTTTAGGATCCCAAGGATGGTTCGGGGCAATTTTGGGGATGCCTTCAGAGGGTTCTGTGATCCTGACAGCAGTTTAGGGTAGTTTTGGGGTCCTGGGGAGACTTTGGGCTGGTTTTGGCATCCAGAGAGTGCTTTGAGGCAGTTTCTGGATCCTCAGGAGACTCTGGGGTGTTTTGGGGTTCCAAAAGTGGTTAAGGGCAGTTCTGGGGACCTGGGGACATTTTGGTGTGGTTCTAGGGTCCTGAGTGTAATTTTGTTGTGGTTTTGGGGTCCTGGGCAAGCTTTGGGGTCGATTTGGTGTCCCAGGGGTGGTCTGGGCCAGTTTTAGGGTCCTGGAAACACTTTGGGTTGATCTGGGGATCCCAAGGACAGGTTAGCGCAATTTTGGGGATGCTCTGAATTGGGTCTGGGGTCCCGAGGGTGGTTTGGCACAGTTTTGGTGTCCTAGGGATGCTTTAGGGGTTTTTGGGGGGGGGTTCCAAGGGTATTTTGGGGAAGTTTTGGGGTCCTGAGGATGCTTTGCGGTGGTTTGGCGATCCCAAGGATGATTTGGGGCAGTTTTGGGGATGCTTTCAGATGGTTCTGGGGTCCTGAGTGCAGTTTTGGGGTCCTGGCTATGCTCTGGTTTGGTTTGGGGCAGTTCGGATGCCCTGGGGACACTTCAGGCATTTCTGGGGAGTTCCAAGGATGGTTTGGGGCAGTTTTGGGGATGCCTTCAGAGGGTTCTGTGATCCTGACAGCAGTTTAGGTGGTTTTGGGGTCCTGAGGAGACTTTGGGCTGGTTTTGGTGTCCCAAGGGTCGTTTGGGCCCGTTTTAGGGTCCTGGAAACACTTTGGGATCCCAAGGACAGTTTGGCACAATTTTGGGGATGCTTTGAGGTGGGTCTGGGGTCCCGAGAGTGGCTCGGCACAGTTTTGGTGTCCTAGGGACGCTTTGGGGGTTTTTTAGGTTTCCAAGGATGGTTTGGGACAGTTTTGGGGGATGCTTTCAGATGATTCTGGGGTTCCAAGAGCGATGTAGTGCAGTTTTGGGGTCCTGGGCAAACTCTGGGGTGGTTTTGGGGTCCTGAGAGTGGTTTGAGGCAGTTTTGGGTACTGGGGGGACCTTTGGAGTGCTTTTAGGGTTCCAAGGATGGTCTGGGGCAGTTTTCGGGTCTTGATGACGCTTTGGAGCGGTTCTGTAATCCCAAAGATGGTTTGGGAGAGTTTTGGGGATGCTTTCAGAGGGTTTTGTGATCCTGACAGCAGTTTAGGTGGTTTTGGGGTCCTGAGGAGACTTTGGGCTGGTTTTGGTGTCCCAAGGGTCGTTTGGGCCCGTTTTAGGGTCCTGGAAACACTTTGGGATGCCAAGGACAGTTTGGCACAATTTTGGGGATGCTTTGAGGTGCGTCTGGGGTCCCGAGAGTGGTTCGGCACAGTTTTGGTGTCCTAGGGACGCTTTAGGGTTTTTTTAGGGCTCCAAGGATGGTTTGGGACAGTTTTGGGGATGCTTTCAGATGATTCTGGGGTTCCAAGAGCGATGTAGTGCAGTTTTGGGGTCCTGGGCAAACTCTGGGGTGGTTTTGGGGTCCTGAGAGTGGTTTGAGGCAGTTTTGGGTACTGGGGGAAACTTTGGAGTGCTTTTAGGGTCCCAAGGATGGTTTGGGACAGTTTTGGGGATGCTTTCAGAGGGTTCTGTGATCCTGACAGCAGTTTAGGGTAGTTTTGGGGTCCTGGGGAGACTTTGGGCTGGTTTTGGTGTCCCAAGGGTCGTTTGGGCCCGTTTTAGGGTCCTGGAAACACTTTGGGATCCCAAGGACAGTTTGGCACAATTTTGGGGATGCTTTGAGGTGCGTCTCGGGTCCGAAGAGTAAGCTGCGTGGTGCTTAGTTGCTGCCTGGGGTTAAACCACGACACTCTCCCGTGCAATACGCGTGTGTGCCAGGCAGGGCAGTTCCCACCCGTGCTGTTGTGTAGTCTGTGTCCTTCGTTCCGCCTTCCGCAGGTCTCGGTGGGCTTGGTGCTCAGCAAGTTTGGCGTGCCCCTCAGTCTGTAGTCTTGATTGCCTTGCCTCGTCTGCGTAGAGTCGGCCAAGCGCGTCTTGTCTTGCAGCTGAAGCTTAAATCCTGGATCTGTCTTGCGTGCGTTGTGTTGTGGATGTTTCTGGATGATTCTGCTTGCAGTGGCTATCAGGGCTGCGTCAGCAGCTCTTCTCCTGAGAGCCCTGTTTTCATGGGGTCTGCTTTCTGGGGTTTCTTCTCCACGTCTTTAGGGTCTTAGGTCTTACAGCCTGGCTTCTTGTGCATCCATTGTCCCAGTTTTGACAGTAAGTTCTTGTCGCGGGCCGTTACATTTGACTTTTTTTTTTTCTCTGGGGCTCCCATAGAGCCTCCTTGCCTCGCCGTTGCAGCCCCGTAGGTCTTCTTGCCCGACAGCATCTCCCATCTGGGAGTCATTCTTCTCGCTGAGAGTTTTCTCTCATTTTTGAGTCCCACTGTTTGTAGCGTTCTCTGTATTGTCAGTGTACGCACGTGCGTGTTTGGCTTGGAGCCGCTCTGCCTGGGGATGCAAAGTCAGGGAACAGCAGTAAGAGTCTATGGTTAATATATTGATACACCTAAACTGTTTTGCAGGCGCTGCGTGGGCTGCCTTTGGAATTAGATGAGCATTTGAGGTGAGCTGTGTGGTAGCAAGGAGGAGCGTGGGGCTGGTGACTTCTCACAAGCGCAACGGTAGTTTTCTGTCTTTTGGTATCTTAGGTGCTACAAGCGATGACGTCCGCAGCATCCAATGCAGCGATCACTGTGGAGCAGGTGAGCGGAAGTGTAAAAGGAACAAGGCCTTAAGCCTTATTGTTTTAAGACTATTTGTATCAGACATATAGCTAATGATTAGAAATTGGTTTAGATATGATTAATAGAATGCAGGTGCTTATAAAACAATATCTATGAGCTGCAGAATTGTTCTATGAGACTCCCTTTTCATGGCTGGCTTAAAATCCAGACAAGCTGAATCAACAGAGGAAGGATCACACATCTTAGACCTAAGACATGGGAGTAAGTGATTAACTTTAGAACAAGATAAATTAATAAAATAACCTGAGTAGTTTCTTTAGAAATTCATAGGTACCTTTGAAGTGTAAGAAGATAAGTGACGATGGTGACCGGAGACCTTCTGCCTGTGACCACCAATCTCAGAAGAGCCGAGACATGAGAATGGAGAATGGATGAGATAAGATGATGAATGATAATGATATGAGAACAGAGAATCGGCTGGAAAATTACAGAGACTTTGGATTGGGACAATGGGTGGCAAAAGGGTATATAAGGTTTGGAAACTTTTGGAAGTGGGCCATTCGCTGCGGTGGTGGCCCAACTCTGAGTTGTTAATAAAGCAAACCTAGAGAAACCCACATCTGAAAATTCCTTAACAGGAAGGCCATATTGCTTTTGAGGAGGGGTTTGTTGCGGAAGAGGTCTGTGTCGATTGACATGACTGCTGGTACTGGGTTTTTTGGTTGTGGTTGGTTTGTTTGTTTGTTTGTTTTTCTTTTTTTGTAGATGTTGAAGCGGAACCTGGCAACTGCAGGACTATCCTGGTTAGCTGATGTGGTTTTTGTTGAGGATGGATGCAGACCCCCGGCCCTCTGGAAGCTAAGTTGAGGGAGCAGAGACCACTGCCCTGCAGCGTGTAGTTTTGATTTTAGTTTGAAAGAGGTTTTTCCAAAATGGAAATCTTTCTCATTCAAAGAAGTTGCATTTTATGAGCTTTCCACCAGAGCGGATCTTCAGCGATGCTGTACTTGGCGGTAGAAGTCATCAGCAACAAGACTGTTCACTCTTAAAAAAAAAAAAAAAGTTGATTTCCTTCCAAAGACGCAAGTACAGCACGTCTTTTGAAAGTTGATTGCATCGCTGCTTTTTGGGTTCTCAGCTGTAACAGTCGAGATCTCTTAAAAACGTGTTCCTCTGCACGCTGCAGTACAGCCAATAGGAAATCTGCCAGTCCTTTTTGGTAGCCTGAGGTATTGCAGCACTGGGGATTTGAATTTCCACCCCCCCCAAAAGTAAAAGCATAGGAGGGATCTCTTATCTCACTGATTTTTTTTTTCTGTCATAAATGAAACTTTAAAAGAAGTTAAAATTGTATAATTTACAAACTGACTTGCATTGTTTAAACCGTAACTGCCAGTAGCTGTAGCATAGAATTAATTAGGTGCGCTTAAGCAGTTAGGTCTTTGTTCTACATGTTTAAAAAGAGAGGCAGCTAAATGTTACGGGTTTTTTTCCCAATATTTTGACAGGGTGCTCCAAAGTACTTTATTTCTGTCTGGCTTTCAGTGGTGCATTTCCCTGGCAGTCAGTAGCATCTCTCTTGGGCAGTACAGGTGTCCCTCCGAATCATGTAACACACACAAAACGCCCTGTAGTCAAATAATAACTCTGTATTTTGGAGATGGCTGATTTAATGGTGTCAGTTCACGGCTGTGCAAGTTAAGTTAGTGCAAAAGGAAAACCAAATACTTTTTTATCATATTAGTATTTTATTGGATGTATATAAATATCTGCATACCTTCTTAGTATGAAGTGAATTCTGGAGATTTGTTCTTTATTTTTCATTTTACTCTTTGAAGTTTTACACTTCGCTTTCAGCTTTATTGGCCGAGCGAGCAAGATGTGCAGCAGCAGCAGCAGCAGCGCAAGGGCTGTGGCTATTGCGGTGGATCCGTAAGCGTAGATTCTGATGACGTTACAGCCTTGTCCCGCAGCCCCCCGGGATTATCTCCCTGCAGCAGGGCTGTGAGGAGGGGAGGAGACACTTTCCAACCCTGGCAAGAGCGTTTACTTTTACGCTAAGAATGCGTTCAGAACGGTATCAGTTTGTCTTAACACCGGTTTGTTCAAATCACTCTAGCAAAGTGACTCACTGCTGCACATCTTGCTTGCTCGGTCAATAAAGCTGAAAGCAAAGTGTAAAACTTCAAAGAGTAAAATGAAAAATAGAGAACAAATCTCCATAATTCACTTCGTACTAAGAAGGTATGCAGATATTTATATACATCCAATAAAATACTTATATGATAAAAAAGTATTTGGTTTTCCTTTAAAAAAAACGACGCGTTGTATTTTGAGCTGACCGCTTTACCTAGAATCCTCCTTTAGCTCAGCTACTACCCCTTATTCTGATAGAATTCCCCTACTTTCTTCTGTGCTATTTTTTTAATATGCTGATGTTTTAGGGTGGTTTCGAGGATTCCCGAGAAGGCGCGCGCGCACACACACACACACACTGACTGTAAGGGAAAAAGCAAGCATTTATTAACGACAGAGACGCGTTACGCTAAGAGTATTTTGTAAAGCAGATTAACGTACCGACCCGAGGACCGTGAGGAAGGTGGACCATCCGTACGTTCTTGCGCCGCGAGCTCAGCCCAGCCAGCTTTTCCGTGGGAAAAGCTTTCCCGTGGCACCGGCGGCCTCGCCGTACACCAGCCCGATGCTCTTCGGAAAAATCCCGGTATTTACACATTTGCGGAGGAACGGGTTTCGGCACACGTGGCCAGCGGGTGCCAAAACGCGCCTCGGTCGCAAGGCGGGGAGCCTGTAGCACGAGCCGTAGCCACCCTGTCTGTTGTCTTCCTCGGCTCTCTCATCTCCGTGGTCAGCGTTCCAAGCAACGGGCAACAAACCATCCGTTTTCTGTGCCGACTGCGTTCTTCTCGGCTATCTATTTATCGATCCCCCCAGTGTTCATCCACGGACCAAAAATCCCGTCTTTTAACCCCTCCGTATACAGCTGAAATAACAATTTGGGATTTTTTTTTTTCTTTTTTTGTTTGTTTGTTTGTTTTTCAGACGTCCTGGCGTAAGCATCTCGCGATGCTCAGCAGGGCGCGGGGCCGAGAGGGACGTTCGCGACCCGGGGAGCCCGTCCCGGTGCGGAGCAGAGCACGAGATGTGCGGGCACGTTCCTATGTAAAAGGCATTATGAAAGTCACAAGCTGCCGGTCGGGGTCTTTTCCCTTGGTTTGTGCTTTTTTTGGGGGGGGTGAATAAGAAGGAGGGGGTCCGAGGGGGGTGATGGCATCATTTGGGGCACCCCAATGTCACCGGGGAGGGGCAGGGATGTGGCGGAGGAGAGCAGGTGAATGAGGGATGGGGGGGTCCCCCCCCCAAAAAAGGGGGATCACAGCCCAAAAATGCCTGAACATGGATGGAGGGGGAGTGTTAAAAAATACTAAAACACTAAATATGGGTGTGAGGTGTTGAAATGGAGAAAAAAAATCTCTCATTCTCATATATATTGAAAAATAATATTCATTTATATATAAAAGGATTTAAAAATAAACCTCCATGTCTAATATATTAGACGAAGCATTTTAGAATTATATATTATAATATATAATATAATATATATGTAGTATATATTCTCTGGTATTTCCACCAATTGCCCCAAAACCTACAGAGAAGGAAACACCCCATAAATGACACATGCAAGGCCAACAAATGTTTTTAATTCTGTCTTTGTCTTTTCTGCCTCTTGGCTCCAACCGAGTGTTGTTTTTGCAAGGTGATCCCAAAAGCAGAAAACAAATAGAAGCTCTTCCTCCAGGGACCTGTGGGCAGGCGGGCCAGCTGGCAGAGTTTTCCGAGTGTCTGGAAGTTCTTTCTGAGCTTTTCCTTGGTCCTTGCTTAGGTACTTCATGGATTCTTCTTCCCGCTCTTCCTCCTCTCCAGCATTGCAGAAGTTAGATGTTGTGCTTCTGCCTCATCCGGGAAGCCCTTCTCCTCCTCCCGGCTGAGGGGTCGTAGTTTGCGGTGTCCACGAAGCGGCTGCGGAGATCGTAACCCCGCCGTGGGGATCTGCTTCGCTCCCTCTGCCTCGGCAGGATTTGGTCCTGAGCAACCCTGGGTGCCGGAGCCTGCTTGGAGCGGGCACTGGAGGGTCCTGGAGCCGCATCGTCCCTTGGGACTCACTCACGACGTGGAGGACTTCTTCTCACGCTTCTTCTCCGTCCTCCTCTCGCGGAGCGATGGTCGTCCGTGTACTCCACGAACCGGCTGCAGAGATTATAACCCCGCCGCGGGGATCGGCTCCGCGTTCTTTCCCGCAGCTGAGTTTGCTCCCCGGCATCCCGGGATGCGGGAACCCGCTTGGAGCTGGTGTTGGAGGTCCAAGCAGGTGAGTCATCCCTGGGGGTTTGTTCATGACTCGGAGGACTAGTTCTCCTCCTCCTCGCTGAGCCACGGCAGTCCGCGTACTCCACGAAGCGGCTGCGGAGAGTATAACCCCGCCGCGGGGATCGGCTCCGCGTTCTTTCCCGCAGCAGTCTTTGCTCCCGAGCAGCCCGGGATGCGGGAGCCCACCGGGAGCTGGCGTTGGAGGTCCACGGAGGTGAGTCATCCCTGAGGGCTTCTTCACGACTCGGACTCCTCCTCCTCCTTGCTGAGAGGCTGTAGTCCGTGGGGACCGTGAGCCAGCTGCGGAAATCGTTGTCCCGTTGCGGGAAGCTGCTCCAGGCCCTCTCCCTGATCACGTTCCTCTGGCAGCAGGAACAGGAGCTGAATCCGTCCTCCTCCTCCTCGTCGTCGTCGTGTTGCGCGGCGTGCAGCCCAAGGTCAAACAGTTGACGGCAGAACGGGAAGCCAGGTTGGGTTCTGGACGTGTACGAGGCCACGCTGCGCCCGCCTGGCCGGGCTGCAGATGCCTCCCGTGCATCTGCCCAGTTTAACTGGCTGGTGCTGGTCCTTGTAGAGGAGCTGGTGTCCTCTGGAGAATCCTCCCTGCCCACCGCCGTGTTCTGCAAAGAGAGCTGTGAAAAGGCCCTGCCCTTTCCCCGTGAAAGGACCAGAACGGTGGGGAACCCCCAGAAACCGTGGGAGGGGACAGCTAAGGGCGTCCCAGAGCTTCTCCCGGCGGGCCGCAAAGGCAGAAGAACCAAAGGTGGACAAATGGGGTGGATCGAGGTGGGATGCTTTGAGAGGGAGAAGCGTTGCAGCTTTGAAGAAAGCTGCAGCCTGGGAGGGAAAAGAGAACGATGCCAAGATCCCGGAAAGAAATGCACTGATCCATCTCCCCGGACTTACCTTAGTCCTAGGAAGAAGACCCCATGGTCCCGCAGGATCTACCTGCTTGCTGCCGGCCGCCCACTGCCTCAGGAAGGCGCGGGCATGTGATGCTATCCGTGGGGAAGAAGGCCTTCCTCCCCTGAAATCAGGGCTCCTGGAGAAAAAAAAAAGTGATTTCTATTTAGGGCTGTTCTTGCAGCTTTCCCTGGGGTCCAGCCACTGTCTTGGAGCGGTTTCTATGACAGAGAGAAGACGTATCCGAACCTACAAATTTGAAATTTGGTTGGGGTCTTCCCACCAGGTCTGCCCTTGTCGGAGCAAGACCTCATCTTTATACTCCCTACGGCCTCCGTTTCAGAGACTCGTAAAATGGTTGGGGTTGGCGGGGACCTTCAAGATCATCTCGTTCCGTCTCCCCTGCCATGGGCAGGGACGCCTTCCACTAGACCAGGTTGTTCAAAGCCCCGTCCAACCTGGCCTTGGACGCTTTCAGGGAAAGGGCATCCACAACTGCTCTGGGCAACCTCTTCCAGTGTCTCACCACCCTCACCGTAAAGAATTTCTTCCTAACAGCTAACCTAAACCTACCCTCTTTCAGTTTAAAACCGTTCCCCCCTCGTCCTATCACTGCAATCCCTCGTAAAAAGTCCCTTCCCATCCTTCCCTTTAAGTACTCTCCTGTTATTACCTGACATAAAACAGCAAATAGGCTTGCTGCTGGAGAACCGTGCTGATGTCACAACGATCCACAGATGAATCGTTCATCTCGTACCACAGCCCATTGCCGGCCTGTAAAAAAAAAAGGCAACGGTATCTGGAGACGAACCGCGTGGTTTCTCCACAAAAACGGAGGCAGAAGAACTACAGAACCAAGAGTACGCCAAAACAAACCCAACGCAGCCTCTAAGGAGACCTTCTCCTTGGCTGCCAGTATCGCTGCCGTCAAAGTTTGTCTTCCTCAGCACACGTTTTTCTCGTGTGTGGGAGGAAGTTGCTCTTTACCTTCGTGTAGCAGAAATAGTGTCCCGAATGACAGCTATTACCGCTATGCACCAGGACAGCGTATAAAGAGTAGAAGAGCGGTTCTCCATCCGTCTGAGACATGTACGGGCGAAGATCCAAGCAGTTGGAATACTTCACAACCTACGGAGAGACCAAGAGCGCTCAGAAACGATCCTGAAACACTCCACGAAGTAGACTTCCAAGACCAGGGGCCAGAGGTGTATAAATACATCTCTGGGGCTCATGAACACTTGTTTTTTTTCCCCCAAAGCAACAGGTAATGGTTTGGGTGGCAGGAAACTGTTCTCGGCCAAAGCAGCTCTCTCGGAGCAGAGTACGTCCTTGTCTTCCCGCGGCAACTCTCCCCTCCCCAGAAGGGAACACGAAAAACTCAACATGAGTTGAGTGAAAGAAAGAAAGAAAGTTTCTTTTCACGCTTGCGAAAGAGCGTACTGCTTTGGGAAATAGCCCGCTCCAGGACGAGAACGTCGCCCTCCAGTTGCAGACGCACCTTGTCGATCTTCCCGCCGGTGAAATCTTCAAACCTCTTCAGACAGACGGTGAGAACCTTGGGCGCGCGATGGATTGTAAACCTCTTGGAGGCGGCGACCTTCTTGTTACACCTTGAAACCAAGCACAGAGCCAAGTGCTGAAACGCGACCTTCATAGACGCCCTAGCTTGCCCCAAGAAGGCCAGACATCCTTTCACGTCTCACACGCCCCTCCGCTGTTTTAAGGCTGCTCGGATGCATAAAGCCGTATTAAAATCCCCGTGCCTCATTATTGCGCATCTAACCCATGTGAAAAAATGACTTATGCTAGAGTATGTGCAGCACCTTCACGCAGGATCTAGTATTAATATGGTGTTAATAATCATCTTACTGGCTGCATGTAAAGCAGTTTCCACCATCCAGCTGCTCGGGTTTCACGAAGTCCGTCAGCGCTGCGGTGACAGATGAGACCGCCTGGAGGAGCGAGAAAGGAGAGAACTGATCTCCGGGAAATGCCGTCGCCCAAACTCGGATCAGGGAGTTGACAAGAAGACCCAGGCGGCTGACGCGAGCCACCGGGAACCCGCAAGCGGCGCCCACGAGGAGGCAGAACGGGGGCACGATGCCGAACATTTCCCTCGATTCCTGGGGCTATCAAGAGCTACGTCTCTGCGCCGCTGCTCAGTTCAGCTACCGATGGCGTGCAGGGTCATCAATAATGAAAATAAGACAACCCGTCAGCCTAGGAGTCAGACGGGTGTTGAGGGAGGGCAAAAAGAAGGAGGATGCAGAGGGATCCTTCCATTCCACTTCCCACCCACCACCAAGCTCTCTTGTGTTCACGATACGCGTTTTTAAAGCAACTGCCTTGATTCTGGAAAGCTACAGGGGCCGTGCGACGTCTTGAAGCGCAATTACAAGCTCTCTTACCTTGATATCCAAAGGAATATCCAGAAAGGCCTCGTAGGAATCGGAAGCCACTTTGCAGCTCGAGCACGTGACTGGAAGGAAATTCAAAATGCTCAGCGGTAGGGGAAGTCAACTGTGCCGCTTTACGTCCTTCATACCTACTGCGCCAGTCACGCCGTCGGCTGTTCATCGCAGGCAGGCAGAAGGGCACAGACAATTCCAAGGAGAGCAACGGTTGTGGAAAAAGTACCTCTGGATCTCAGAAAGCCTCCAAATATTTGGTGGATGATGGTAGTCGATTCAGAAGAGGTGTCCAAGCTGGAAATAAACGGTAAGGCAGAGAGTTATCTCCTCCCGGAGTTTTGCTTTGTGTGAAAGCCCTGGGCATAGTTTTTCCTTGACGGCACTACACCAAGGAGTCCAAAGGGCTCGGGAACATCGCAAAGGGAATTTGCTTGCGCTTACTCGCTGATTCCGCTCAGGCAAGCTCTCTGCATGGCATCAATAGTGTAACGTAAGAACTCGTGGGCATCTTCCTGCACGCCAAGCTGGAAATGTTCTCCTATTACTAAAAAAGAAGAAGTTAGTCGCTTTCTCCTACAAGAACAGAAGAAAACTCGTCAAAGCACCTGAAATGACTCACGTGTGAGAACACTGATGACGGCCGAAGGATAGATGACCTTGCCTGACGAGCGCAGGACGGTGTTAACGTGGTTTTCCATTCTGCACATCACGCAGAAGCCTTGCTGACGACCTGAAGAGGGAGGGAGGGAGGGAAGCAAGAGCCTTAGGTGAGCAAAACATCCGCAGCGATGGGAAACCGAGTGGGGATTTTGAAGTTCTAAGAACAGTCTCCGCTCCTGCCAAGGTGAGAGCGTCCCAACAAGCCCAGGCCATTTTAGTGCAGAGAAAACTTTCTTCAGAGGGGATGTGAAACTGACAGAATATTTCTGTGCAATAAGCAAAGAGGGTTTAACCTGCAGGAATAGGGACCAAGACCTGGGGCTAGAAAGGGGTGCCCTTCCGAAGATGAACACGGCTAGATACGGCAAGCGCCTTCTAGGCTTGAGTGTTCAAAGAAGGAATTGGCAAAGAAGGGCTGCTTTTCTCTTAAATTCCGGATTCTTGGAATTTAAGAATTCTCGGGGAATTGGCAAAGAAGGGCGGCTTTTCTCTTAAATTCCAGATTCTTGGAATCCTTGGGAAGCGCCTGACAGATTTACAAGGAGATGTTCGTAAAAGCACTCACACGACCGGCTGTGCTCACGAGAGAGCAGGTAGTTGGCCAGGGGGGGTGTGTATGTCAGGCACTGCAGGACGGAGTTGAGGAAGCACGTGTTGTCCGAGTTGTGGAGTCCTGCTCCGGCTCTCCATCGTTGCTGCCAGTCCATGTAAATGTTCTCCGGGGGAAAGAGGATCCTTTGTGGCGGAGCCATTCCCTCAGCAACGACTGCAGGGAAACGACATTTGAAAAGAGATGAGACAATATTGTTGCGCGAAGGCACGTGTAAAAAAGTTGAGTTCTCTACAGGAGCACCCAGTACAACCAGCTTAAGCATCCAACACGGAAGCGTCAGGGGAAGCCTAACAGTGCCGTTGAAATTTTTCTGGTCAAGAAAGAGTTTTGGAAAACAACGGGTTCCCCTGCTGACTTTCCCTAAAGTCCAACAAACCCACGCTCTGCTTTCTGTGCCTTGGGCTACCTTCCTTTCCCTCTAGAGTCTTGAACTGCAGTATCAAGTCTTCCCTTTTCCTGACTGTAATTTCAGGAAAACAAGCAAGTACCTAGCCCAGAAGGTAACCCTACGAATGTCAGATCTTGCTACGAGCAACGTCTTCTTTCAAAGATTGTACATAGCTGCAGAGCAGTGACAAAACGCGTCTCCCTGCGTCTAACTGAAAACACCCGGGTAAGTCTTGGGTGCTATCGGGAAACGCCCCAGAATTCCCTCTCGGTTGTCAGGACCTCAACATTCAGGGATGGAGCACCAGCCACCTCCGTTGCCTTTGGGGATTCGCAACATCCAAGCCTGCTGCCGAAGCTGTTACTCACAGGACTCGTTCGCCATCGCGGCCGTTGCTCCTCGCAGGAACAGAGGGCAAAGCTTGGGATGACAAAGGATGTCAGGACACGCTCCAGAAAGGCAAGATCAGCGCAAATCCCGTCACCTGATCACAAAGAAATAATCGTAGCTCAACGAAATGATTAAAACAAAAAAAAAAAACCCCGAACGCCACCCACAGAACAGGATCCGCCATCGGAAGTGTTTCGGCTTGTCACCGCTGCAGAGCTGCGTTCTGACGGCCCCACTGTCGCAGGACGCCAGCTGACGGCAATTCCCAAGGCCCTTTTGAAAGACTGCGTCGCGTGTCACCTTCTCTGAAGACGACCTGCTGCTCGCCATTAACACCAGTCCTCCAGCCCACACTTTCCCACCTTGTACGCCGGAGCGACCGGCTTTCGGCCGCTACTTTAACGTCTGCCTTTGCCGTGCTCCTTTTCTGTCTCCTTTCCTACCGCGTCAGTCGGGGCGGGCTTCTTGCCATTCTAGGCTGAGCCCAACACCTCAGACTACGCTACCACCCCCCTACTTACCTATCGTAGGAGATGGTAAAGAAATAAGAATTAGCGGACAGGAACTCTGCCCATAGCCAGCCCATCAAGGCGCAATAGCTCAGCCTACAGCTCCGAAGGTATAGACCAGCCTATACTTTTATCCCGTATCTACCTACTCTATGATCTGTCCTGAAAGTCAAATCATAATTACCTTTGCACGAGGACGGCAGTTGAGGAGAAGCGGGCAGTAAACGATAAATGGTTGGGGAAAAAAAGTAGGCACGCGAGGAGCAGAGGAAGGGTCTGAGTTATCCCGAAGGCCAGCTCAGCCCAACTGGCTGCCTCTGGCTCGCTTTTCGGGATGCCAAGCGCCGGCCAGGTGAGGTCACAAGCGCCGGGCGGGTGCCGCATCGCTGCCCCTTTGTGACACGGGGACGCGCTGCGGCCGCAGCCCGGGCACCTCAGGTAGCCAGCAACTGGGAGCCACTGGGCTTCCCCATGCACTGCCGGCGAAGGGCTGTTCATCCGCTGGCGGAGCTCCCACCTCTTCCCCGAGCCGCACCAGCCAGGTGAATCAAAAGCTGCCCAGGGCTGTAAGGATGCCTCTTCACACCCGGGTTGACCTTGGATTTCTTTTCCACTCTTCCCAGGTACAGGACCGTGTCCGAGGGGTTCGCGTAGCAAAGCACGTTGGTCTCTTGCGGGTTCATTTTCCGATGAATTTTTATCTGCCCCTCGAGATACAGCCACGGGCTGACTCTGAACCGGCGCTACCGAAGAAAAATCTTCAACAACTGCACTGGGTTGACCTTGGCTGGCTGCCGGGCCCCCACCCAGCTGCTCTCTCACCCTTGAGCTCCAAAAAAAAGGTATGTACGTGACTTCTTAGCGTCTTCGCATTTCGTAGAATCATAGAATCGTTTCGGTTGGAAAAGACCTTCAAGATCATTGAGTCCAACCGGCAACCATGCCCGCTAAACCACGTCCCGAAGTACCTTGTCTACGCGCTTTTTGAACACCTCCGGGGATGGTGACGCCACCACTTCCCTGGGCAGCCCGTCCCAATGCCTGACAACCCTTTCAGTAAAGAAATTTTTTTCTAATATCCAAACTAAACCTCCCCTGGTGCAACTTGAGGCCGTTTTCTCTCATCCTATCGCTAGTTACTTGGTAGAAGAGACCAGCACCCACCTCGCTACGACCTCCTTTCGGGTAGTTGTAGAGAGCGATGAGGTCTCCCCGCAGCCTCCTCTTCTCCGGACTACACAACCCCAGTTCCCTCAGCCGCTCCTCATCAGACTTGTGCTCCAGGCCCCTCACCAACTCGGTTGCCCTTCTCTGGACACGCTCCAGCACCTCCATGTCTTTCCCGTAGCGAGGGGCCCAAAACTGAACACAGGACTCGAGGTGTGACCTCACCAGCGCCGAATACGGGGGAACCATCGCCTCCCCGCTCCTGCTGGCCACACCATTTCTGATACCGGCCAGGATGGCGGTGGCCTTCGTGGCCACCTGGGCACGCCGCTGGCTCGTATTCAGCCGGCTGTCGACCAGCACCCCCAGGTCTTCTTCTGCCGGGCAGCTTTCCAGCCGCTCTTCCCCAAGCCTGTAGCGCTGCGCGGGGTTGGTGCGACCCAAGCGCAGGACCCGGCACTTGGCCTTGATGAACTTCATACGATTGGCCTCAGCCCATCGATCCAGCCTGTCCAGATCCCTCCGTAGATCCTTCCTACCCTCGAGCAGATCAACCCTCCCTCCCAACTTGGTGTCGGCAAACCTGCTGAGGGTGCGCCCGATCCCCGCGTCCAGATCGTTGATCGAGATATTAGAACCGGCCCCAATACTGAGCCCTGGGGAACACCACGTGTGAGCCGCCTTTTCTGCTGCCTCCAGGGTTTGTCAGCTTTCTATCAGCCACAGCTTTGCCAGGTTCCCACTCGCGGTGGCTGGAGGCAGTTTTGTTCCTGCCCCGCTTGGCTTACGTAGTTTTGGGCTGTCCCCACTCGGGACATCTGGTATAACCCCTTGTTCCCGCTCCAAACATAGCCCCATGCCAGCTACCGTGAAGAAAATTATCCCAGCCCGAACCAGCACACCTCCCCTGAAAAAGAGAGGGTTTTGATGCCAGGACAAATGACAATTTGCCAGCTTGGCAGAGCACGGGTGTCTTTTCGTGCCCTGAGATGTCTCAGGAGAGGCGGGCTGGGCTAAAGCTTCTCTCCTCCTCCTCCTCTCCGGGTTCTGTGGTCTAGCGGAGCAGCTGGGAATTTTCCGCAAGGACACCCCGGATCCCGGCGTGCCGTCCCGCAGGCAGCAGCACAAGCCGGGAATGACCCTGTCTGCTCAGCACGCTCTGGGTGGTCTCCATGGGAAGGACAGCATGGGACTGGGCTTGTTGTTCCAGCTTTATTAAAAAAAAAATAAATTTATTAAAATATTTTCCGCAGGAGGATTTCACTTCTTCAGGGCTCGCCAGGGGCCAGCAGCACGGTGGCTTCGGGTCCATCCTGATGTTGGCATCTCTCTTATCGGGACGAAGATCGCCTCCGCTGCCGGAGTCCTGACCGAGAGAGTTCAGGGTCTTTCGCCAAGGGCAGGAGGGCTGCAAGAGAAGGACGCAGAGCAGACATGAACCCCCCCACCACGGCCTGCGGAGACCCCCAGGAGTCCCCTCCAGCCCCTCCTCGCCGTCGCAGGTATCCCGCAGCTTAGGACGAGAGGAAACGGCCTCAAGTTGAGGTAAGGGAGATTTAGGTCAGATATTAGGAAAAATTTCTTTACTGAGAGGGTTGTTAAACATTGGAACGGGCTGCCCAGGGACGTGGTTGAGTCACCATCCCTGGAGGTATTCAAAAAGCGAGTGGACGGGGTACTTCAGGACGTGGTTTAGCGGGCATGGTTAATGGTTGGAAACTAGTGGTTTCCACCTGGGGGGGGCAAGAACAGACCCCACAGAGCCGTGGGGCGGAACGGATTTTGCGTGTCCCCCCCGCCCCCCCACCTCTGCCGTGGGGCAGCTCCCCGAGCACTCACCGTTGACGTACCCTCAGCCCGGAGTCGCTCCAAGAGGGGCCGGACGCTGAACGGTCGCCCCACGACCACCGTAATTCGCTACGGGACAGCGTCAGTAACCCCCCCGCAGCCCCCCCAAAAGCCCGCAGCCCCCCCCCCCGCCACCCCAAAGCCACCCTGCCCCGCTAAGCACCCCGTAATCCCGGCCCCACGGCGCATCCCGAGCCCTGCCCCACAACCTGGGGGGGGTCCGCCTGCGTGCCCCTCCCACCCCAGAGACCCCCCTCCCCATCGCTCACCTGCCCCACGCGGGGGATGTAGGGGGGGGCGTTGGGCAGGACGTCAGTTCATGCCTGGCACGGGGGGGGGGGGGGGCGCAGCTTGGCACCTGCGTGGAGTAGCGGCGAGAAACCCCCCCCCACCCCACCCCGCCGCCGCGGCACGACAACCCCCCCCCCCTGCGGCACAACAACCCCCCCGAGTCGTATTTCCCCCCCCCCAGCCCCACCTGCCTGCATCCCCCATCCCTCCCCCCCCCCCAATTCTTCCTGCCCCCCCCCCCCCCGAGGGCCGCTCGGTTTTGTCCCCCATCCCCCCCCCCCCCCGAGGGCCGCTCGGTTTTGTCCCCCCCCCCGGCCCCCCGCTCACCCCCGTGCCACAGGGGCAGGATGACGGGGTCGAGGCGACACTCGGCCAGGAGGCGCCCGATGCCTGGGGGGGGGGCAAGGTGGGCGTTTGGGGGGGACCAGGTAGCCCTTGGGGGGGGTGGGGGGGCCACGAGAGGGGCAAAGGAGGCAAGCAGGGAGCGAGGGGGGGGGTCAAGAAGAAGTTGGGGGTCGGGGGGGGGTCTCACCCCACTTGAAGCGCACGAACTCCTGCCCCATGTTCACTTTGCCTGTGGGGACATGGGGACGTGGGGGGGGGCAGCACAGGAGAACCCCCCCTCGCCACCAAAAGGGTCCCCCCGGGCCCCCCCCAGCCCTTTATCTGCCCCCCCCCCCCCCCCCCCCTCCACCCAGGTCTGGAGAAGAGAGACCGATCCCCAAGGCTCCCAGTCTCTCCTAGTGGTCCCAGTTTCCCCCCCCGCCCCCCCCCCCCCCCGGGGGTCTCGGTGACCTAAATACGAACCCCTTCCCCCAACCCCAGTGCTCCCAGTCCCTCTAGAGCAAACCAGCGTCCCGTTGCCCAGTTTCTCCCAGTACCCTCAGGGAAGACGTGGACCCAGTCCCCCTGGTTGAGCTTCTCCAGGATGAAGTCCATCCCTCGCTGGTACACGCCGTCCCCTGGGGACACCAGTTCAGCGCACTGGGAGCCCCCCAGTACGGACTGGGACCAGCCCAGCACAACCACCCCCCCCTCACTCCCCCGAGGTAAACCGCAACCGCTCCCAGTACAGGCCGCAACCGCCCCAGTACAGACTGGAACACCCCAAACCAGGCTGGGCCTGACACAGCACCACCCCCCCCCCCCCGACCCAGTACAAACTGGGATGCCCCCCAGTAGAGACGGCGATCCCCTGCCTCCGCCCTGCACTCCCCGCCCCCCCCGCCTCCCAGTTGCCCCCAGTGCCTCCCAGTGCCCACCCCGGCAGACGGGGACGCAGCGGCCCAGGCTGAAGAAGCGCGAGTGCAGCTCCCGGGTGAAGCAGATGTCGGCGGCCGTGGGGGTCCTGGGGAGGGGGGGGACGGGGTGAGCAGGGAGGGGGCTCCCTGAGACCCCCCCCCCCCGAGACCCCCCCCCGGCCTCACCACCGCATCTTGTGCAGACTCCAGACGTGCCGCAGCTTTAGGGAACCTGGTGGAGGGAAGAAGCCGGGGGGGGGGGTCACGGGAGCACCCCTAGACCAGACACAGACACCCACCCCCCAGAGCTCCCTCAGAAATCCCTGGGGGCCCCCCCAACACATTTGGGATCCCCCGGGGACCCCCCCCAACTCCCTTGGGATCCCCAGGGGACCCCCCCCGACACACTTGGGATCCCCAGGGACCCCCCCGACACACTTGGGATCCCCTGGGACCCCCCCCCGACTCCATTGGGATCCCCCAGGGACCCCCCCCGACTCCCTTGGGATCCCCCAGGGATCCTCCCAGTTCCCTCAATATCCACCGGGGAACCCCCACCGCTGCCGCTGACCCCCGCAGCACGTCCCCAGAGCCCCAGAGCACCCCAGAGACCCCCCCCACCCCACCAGCACCCCTTGGGATCCCCCTGGGGACCCCCCCCAACACCCTTGGGATCCCCTGGGACCCCCCCAACTCCCTTGGGATCCCCCAGGGATCCTCCCAGTTCCCTCAATATCCACTGAGGAACCCCCACCGCTGCCGCTGACCCCCGCAGCACGTCCCCAGAGCACCCCAGAGACCCCCCCCCCACCCCACCAGCTCCCTCAAAAATCCCTGGGCCCCCCCCAACAGCCTTGGGATCCCCCAGGGACCCCCCCAACTCCCTTGAGATCCCCCGGAGACCCCCCCAACACCTTCAATATCCACCAAGGAACCCCAACCGCTGCCACTGACCCCCGCAGCACGTCCCCAGAGCCTCAGAGCACCCCAGAGACCCCCCCCCACCCCACCAGCACCCCTTGGGATCCCCTGGGGACCCCCCCGACACCCTTGGGATCCCCTGAGACCCCCCCCAACACCCTTGGGATCCCCTGGGGCCCCCCCCCCGCAGCCAGGCGTACCCCAGAGGTGCGGGTCATCCATACAAGACTGGTGGTTGGAGAGGGTGAGGAGGGGAGTGAGGGGCCCCCGGCGCTCCACCAGTTCGTGCAGCACCTCGGCGTTGTGCACCCGCAACCGGTTCAGGTAGCCTGGCACCGGGGGGGGGTGGAAAAAAAAAAAAAAAAAAAATAGTAAGGGGTGGGGGGGGGGAACTGGGGTTGGGACACCTCTCCAGCCATGGCCGCCGTCCTGACAGCAGGTACTCGCCGTGGATGCCAGGTGAGGCGGAGGGAGCCCTGTCGCCTTGTCCCTTTGCGGGAGGGGGCACCCCTGGGAGAGGTGGGGGGGGAAATGTTCTGAGGCCTGGTCCTTTTTGGGGGGGGGGGGGGACACGCGTCCAGCTTGGGTCCTTGTCAGGGAGGACACCCTGATGCCCAGGTTCCTTGGAGCGGGGGGGGTCGGCAGATCCCGATGCCTGGTCCCTTTGTGGGGGGCAGATCCCGATACCTGTGCCCCCACACATGCGTGCATCTACCCCCCCCCCCCCCCGCCACGGGGCCAGCTTGCCACAGGCGTGAGGGCGCGCCCCGCCATCGCCGCCATCGCCGTTACCGAAAAGCTCGGAATGAAGAACTTATCAACACCAAGTTAGTGTAGATAAGCAGACACTTCTTTACTGACGGCCGGGTGCGCGGGCGAGTCCTCTCACGAACCACGCACACCTGTCTCCAAAACAATACGCCTTATATTAAGACTTATCGGTACATATTCATTAGATTTCCAAGAAAAGTTATACATATTCATTAGACTTCCGGGAAATCATTAGCATATGTAAATGTCCTTTACGCAGGCGCAGTGAAGGTTTCTCCGAGGCGTGGTAAGCCTTGGAGGCGGGTAGCTTTTGACTAGGAGGTGTGTTTTGGTATTATAATGAAGCAAAGTTCGTCTAGTGTTCATGATTTCTTCATCGATGTTACGGCAACGGTCGCAATCCATCCTTTTTGACAGTAGCTATGCGGTTATCTCTAACGGCTCTAGCCAGGGACCTTCCAGGAGCCTTGTACCGCACGTTCTATCCTTGGGGATCGGCCGCTGCGCTCCAAACAGGCCGTTGTCAGGTAACGTACCGACAACTCTTACACCACCCCGTTGTCAGGTATTTCTTTTATCCTGTTCTCTAAGTTCTAAATGTTCCTACTAGATGATTTTAGCCAATTTCTCCGGCCTTGATACGGGGCTATACAGGGGATTTTACAGCAGACACTGGTTGGCGGTTAATATATAAAATACAACATACATATGATTTTGCTAAAATAGTAAAACTAAATATGATTAATTCTAACTAATAACAAATTAATGACAAACCAGTAACATTTCCCCCCTTTGAAAGTGTTGAAAATTATTTCAATACTTTCACATCATCTATCTAATATTTATTTATTATTATTCTGAGAGTCAATATTTGTTTCGACATATATTGGTGGTGGACTGCATTCTGGTGGAACAATTGGAACTTCTCTCATGATCATGCGATTTATTACAATTCTATTGATAAATTGTTTTTTTTTAGACAAGCATATAGTAGCATGATCATCAAAAAGACAATTAGTAACAGAAACAAAGTTTTGATTAGAGACCGTAACCAAGAGCTCAGATTTTATCTTAATCTACTAAAAATTTTTCTTAACTAATCTTTTGACATATCTTCTCGAGTAGTTTCAGTTAATTTGAGAGAATTTTTAAATCCTCTACACAAGCAGCCATATTTTAAGGCTGTAGCTAAAGGAAGAATTCTTTCGATTGCTGGGTCTTTAGTACTACAATAATAAATTTTTTTTCACATCCTCACTAAGATACTAAGTTTTCTTTTTTTTCATAATGAACTGCGCCTGTCGTCTACTGATGGCCAGGTTGTATTTAGTCACTGGCCTTTGTTTGCAATAGGTGGTTTTGTTTCTATGTTCCAGGGTAGTTAAATTCATAGTTAAAATTTTCCAAGGAATAGATTCTCTCACTGCTCTTGGTATCGGCAAACAAGCAGTAATTTGGGTAACATTTTGCAAGCTGGCAAATCTCTTAATCAATCTTAACATCAAATTTTTTTGGATTTTTTTTTTCAGGAATGCCAATCAATTTTTCTGTTTTTATTTGTCTTTTGTTTTTAATCATCAAATCAGTCCGGGTTTCCACCATCATTATCTGTCGAACTAATATAAAAAGAACAAGCACAAACAGATATGAAAAATTAGACATGTTTCAGAGTCAGTTTTAAAGTCGTTGGATCCCGGTTAATAATCTTCCATGGAGTAGGTGCCTTTTTCACTCGAGTGTAGTGTATCCAGGCATCCGATTCTGCAATTTTAATAGCCGTGAAGGTGGTTAACAGTATCTGGAAGGGTCCTTTTTTAACGTTCCTGCAGGGGTTCGGAAGTCTACGTTTTCACATAGACCTAGTCTCTTGGTTGTAAGTCATGCACCGGAACTTCCAGGGATAATGGTCTATTCCACACCACTGCTCTCCGAATTGCAGTCAAAGTTTTTTCTAAGGAAAGCAAATAGTTATACACATCTTGTTTTCCTTTTACCTGCATGTTCGGGTTTGGTTCTGGAGATTTATCAGGTTTCCTATACAATAATTCATAAGGACTGACTGAGGTTCCACTCTTTGGCTGTACTCTGATTCGCAATAATGCCAATGGAAGTGCTTGAGGCCATTTTAAATTAGTCTCTTGACAGATTTTGCTTATTTGCCTTTTTAAGGTTTGATTCATTCTTTCTACTTTTCTACTGGATTGTGGCCTCCATGGGGTATGTAAATCCCATGTGATACCCAGAATTTTGCTAACATTTTGGACTACTTCTGCAACAAAGTGTGGACCTCTGTCAGAAGAAATTCCAATAGGAACTCTAAATCTTGGAATTATTTCTCGTAGTAACCATTTTATTACTTCCTTTGCTCGTGTGGAACGACAGGGAAAAAGCTTCTGGCCATCCTGTAAAAGTATCAACCCCCACCAGGATGTACCGATACCCATTCTGTTTAGGTAGTTCTGAAAAATCTACTTGTCAATAGTCTCCAGGCTCTATATCAGATTTTATTCGACCCATTTGAACCTTTTTCCTGATTATTGGATTATTTTTCAAACATACCTTACACTTCGCAGTTATTATTTTAGTTATTCCTAACATTCTGAGCGATAACCACTTGTTTTTGTAAGGAAGTTACTAAGGCCTCTGCTCCTCAGTGACACTCCTGATGTTTTGTTTGAATTATTTCTCTCATCAAAAAGGGTGGAACTACTACCTGTCCTTTAGGTGTTACTCACCATCCGGCTAGGTTTTTCTTAACATTTAATAATTGACCTAGCTTATTATCTTCCTCTGAGTATTTTGGTTCTTCTCTAGGGAGAGTTACTGTTTTGGAGGGAATTAATGCCATTTACAATGTTCGTTCCTTTGTTACCTTTCTTGCCGTTCGGTCGGCTAAATTATTTTCAGCAATTTCCTTTGTTTTTCCAATTTGATGTGCTTTACAGTGCATGATTGTTACCTGATCTGGTTTTTGAACTGCTTGTAATAATTGTAAAATTTCATCTTGGTGTTTAATATTTGATCCTTGGGAGGACAATAATCCTCTTTCTTTCCACAATGCTGTATGGACATGTATCACTCCAAAAGCATACTTTGAATCTGTCTAAATATTTACTTTGCCATGGGGAGACCCCCCCGCCCCCGGTTCTGGGGGTGCCTTGCCCTGCGCCCCATAACCCCACACCCCATCACTCTCACCTCCCAGGACATGAGGGTCCCGCACCCCATAAGACCCCCATGACACTGGGCCTGCACCCCACACCTCCACTGTGCCCCCCCCCCATGTACCCCATAACCCCTCCCATGCTCCTCCTGGGAGCCCCCCACCCCATAACCCACCCTCATGTACCCCTACAGGACCCTCACCCCATAACTCCCCCCCCCTTCACCCCACAACCGCCCACCGTGGGCCCCCCCACCCCAAATTCTGAGTTGTTTCCCCCCCCACTCCCCAGCACTGCCTCCCCTTCTCACCCCCGGGGCATGGGGGCCAGGCGGGGGGCTGTCCCGGGGGGTCCCCCCCTCGGGACCCCGACTCCTCTTTGGCTCCAGCTCCTCCTTGGCCAGGGGGGGGAGGTCACCCCGCTCCGCCCGGCGTTTCCGACGTCTTTCGGGGTCCCGGCCACGGGCGCGAGCACCCCGCCGCTCCGCCTGCTCCAGCTGGGAAGAGAAGAGGGGGGGACGCACACCCAACCCATCAGTCACACACAGCCCCCCCCCCAAATTGGGGGGGACCCCTGGAAGGGGAGTTTAGGGTCCCCAGGGAGCTCTGAGGTCATTTTGAGGACCCCATCGTGAGGAGAAGGTGGAAGAAGGTAAGGGGAGCAATGTAGGGTTGGTTTGGGGGTCCCTGGGGTGATTTTGGGGTCCCCAGAGGAGTTTCAGGGTCCCAGGGGGGTGGGGTGGGGACCCTAACTTGAGGAGAAGGTGGAAGAGGGTCACGGGAGGAGTGTGGGGCCGGTTTTGGGGTCCCCGGGGCAGTTTGGGGGGGTCACCAGCAGAGTTAAGAGATGGTTGGGAGGGGTTCTGGGTTGCAAGGGGATGGTTTAGGGTGGCTGTAAGGTGAGGGGGCAGTTCTGGGGTGCCAAGAGTGGTTTGGGGCAGTTTTGGGGTCCTGGGGATGCTTCAGGGTTTTTTTGGGGGAGGTTCAAGGATGGTTTGGGGCAGTTTTGGGGTCCTGAGAACGCTCTGGCATGTTTTTGGGGTCCTGACAGTGGTCTGAGTGAGTTTTTGGGTCCTGGGGAGACTTTGGGTTTGTTCCAGGATCCCGAGAGTAGTTTTGGCAGTTTTTCGGATGCTTTGAGGTAGTTCTGGGGTCCTGAATGTGATTTAGGGTAGTTTTGGGTTCCTGGAGAGAATTTGGGGTGGTTCTGGAGTCCCAAGAATGGTTTTGTGGGTTTTGTGGATGCCTTGAGGAGGTTCTGTGGTCCCTGAGAATGGTCTGGGGCAATTTTGGGGATCCTGGGGACACCTTAGCATGGGTTTGGGGTCCTGAGATTGGTTAGAAGCAGTTTTGGGGTCTTGGGGAGACTTTGGGGTTGTTCTGGGATCCCAAGAGAGGATTGGGGCAGTTTTGGAAATGCTTTGATGTGATTCTGGGGTCCTGAGTGTAATTCAGGGTAGTTTTGGGGTCCTGGGGACCTTTTGGAGTGGTTTTGGGGTTCCAAGGATGGTTTGGGGCAGTTTTGGGGTCCTCAGGAGACTTTGGGGGGATGTTGGCATCCCGAGAGTGGTTTGGGGCAGTTCTGGTATCCTGGGCCATGCTTTTTTTTGGTGGGTTCAAAGAATGGTTTGGGAAAGTTTTGGCATTGAGAAAACTTTATTGTGGTTCTGGGGTCCTGAGAGTGGTTTGGGGCAGTTTTCTAAGGGTAGCTCTGGGGACGCTTTGGTGTGGTTTGGGGATCCCAAGTGTGCTTTAGGGTAGTTTTGGGGTCCTAGGGAGACTTTGGGATGGTTTTGGTGTACCAACAGTTGTTTGGGCCAGTTTTAGGGTCCTGGAAACACACTGGGGTGGTTTGGGGATCCCAAGGATGGTTTGGGGCAGTTTGGGTGACGCTCTGAGGTGGGTCTGGGGTCCTGAGAGTGGTTTGGGGAAGTTCTGGGGTCATGGGGGACGCTTTGACCTGGGTTTGGGGTCCTGAGATTGGTTAGAGGAACTTTTGGGGTCCTAGGGAGACTTTGGGGTTGCTCTGGCATCATGAGAGTAATTTAGACTACTTCTGGGGTCCTGGACAATGCTTTGGGGTGGTTTTGGTGTCCCAGGGGTGGTCTGGGCCAGTTTTAGGGTCCTGGAAACACTTTGAGATCCCAAGGACAGTTTGGCACAATTTTGGGGATGCTTTGAGGTGGGTCTGGGGTCCCGAGAGTGGCTCGGCACAGTTTTGGTGTCCTAGGGACGCTTTAGGGGTTTTTTAGGGTCCAAAGGGTGGTCTGGGCCAGTTTTAGGGTCCTGGAAACACTTTGGGTTGATCTGGGGATCCCAAGGACAGGTTAGCGCAATTTTGGGGATGCTCTGAATTGGGTCTGGGGTCCCAAGGGTGGTTTGGCACAGTTTTGGTGTCCTAGGGATGCTTTAGGGGTTTTGGGGGGGTGTGTGTGTCCAAGGGTATTGTGGGGAAGTTTTTGGGGTCCTAGGGATTCTTTGCGGTGTGTTTGGGGCGATACCCAAGGATGATTTGGGGCAGTTTTGGGGATGCTTTCAGATGGTTCTGGGGTCCTGAGCGCAGTTATTAGGGGTCCTGGCTACTGCTCTTGGGTTTGGTTTGGGTCAAGTTCTGATGACCTGGGAGGACACTGGGGGTCGAAGGCATCTTGGGGGAGTTCCAAAAGTATGGTTTGGGGGCAATTTGGTGGGGATGCCTTCAGAGGGTTCTGTGATCCTGACAGCAGTTAGGTGGTTTTGGGGTCCTGAGAGACTTTGGGCTGGTTTTGGTGTCCCAAGGGTCGTTTGGGCCCGTTTTAGGGTCCTGGAAACACTTTGGGATCCCAAGGACAGTTTGGCACAATTTTGGGGGATGCTTTGAGGGGGGTCTGGGGGTCCCGAGAGTGGCTCGGGCAACAGTTTTGTGTCCTAGGGATGCTTTAGGGGTTTTTTAGGTTTCCAAGGATGGTCTGGGGCAGTTTTGGGGTCCTGAGGACAGCTTTTGGAGTGGTTTTGGGATCCCAAGGATGGTTTGGGACAGTTTTGGGGGATGCTTTCAGATGGTTCTGGGGTCCCATGAGTGATTTAGGGCAGTTTTCGGGTCCTGGCTATGCTCTGGTTTGGTTTGGGGCAGTTCGGATGCCCTGGGGACACTTCAGGCATTTTGGGGGAGTTCCAAGGATGGTTTGGGGCTGTTTTAGGGTACTGGGGGGAACTTTGGAGTGCTTTTATGGTCCCAAGGGTGGTTTGGGAGAGTTTTGGGGATGCTTTCAGATGATTCTAGTGTTCCAAGAGCGATGTAGTGCAGTTTTGGGGTCCTGGGCAAACTCTGGGGTGGTTTTGGGGTCCTGAGAGTGGTTTGAGGCAGTTTTGGGTACTGGGGGGAACTTTGGAGTGCTTTTAGGATCCCAAGGATGGTTCGGGGCAATTTTGGGGATGCCTTCAGAGGGTTCTGTGATCCTGACAGCAGTTTAGGGTAGTTTTGGGGTCCTGGGGAGACTTTGGGCTGGTTTTGGTGTCCCAAGGGTCGTTTGGGCCCGTTTTAGGGTCCTGGAAACACTTTGGGAACCCAAGGACAGTTTGACACAATTTTGAGGATGCTTTGAGGTGCGTCTGGTGTCCCGAGAGTGGTTCGGCACAGTTTTGGTGTCCTAGGGATGCTTTAGGGGTTTTTTAGGGCTCCAAGGATGGTTTGGGAGAGTTTTGGGCATGCTTTCAGATGATTCTGGGGTTCCAAGAGCGATGTAGGGCAGTTTTGGGGTCCTGGGCAAACTCTGGTTTTGGGGTCCTGAGAGTGGTTTGAGGGAGTTTTGGGTACTGGGGGGACCTTTGGAGTGGTTTTAGGGTCCCAAGGATGGTTTGGGACAGTTTTGGGGATGCTTTCAGAGGGTTCTGTGATCCTGACAGCAGTTTAGGTGGTTTTGGGGTCCTGGGGAGACTTTGGACTGGTTTTGGTGTCCCAAGGGTCATTTGAGCCCATTTTATGTTCCTGGAAACACTTTGGGATCCCAAGGACAGTTTGGCACAATTTCGGAAATGCTTAAAGGTGGGTCTGGGGTCCCAAGAGTAGTTTGGCACAGTTTTGGTGTCCTAGGGACGCTTTAGGGGTTTTTTAGGGTTCCAAGGATGGTTCGGGGCAGTTTTGGGGATGCTTTCGGAGGGTTTCTGTGATCCTGACAGCAGTTTAGGTGGTTGTGGGGTCCTGAGGAGACTTTGGGCTGGTTTTGGTGTCCCAAGGGTCATTTGGGCCCGTTTTAGGGTCCTGGAAACACTTTGGGATCCCAAGGACAGTTTGGCACAATTTTGGGGATGCTTTGAGGTGGGTCTGGGGTCCCGAGAGTGGCTCGGCACAGTTTTGGTGTCCTAGGGACGCTTTAGGGGTTTTTTAGGTTTCCAAGGATGGTTTGGGGCAGTTTTGGGGTCCCGAGGACGCTTTGGAGTGGTTTTGGGATCCCAAGGATGGTTTGGGACAGTTTTGGGGATGCTTTCAGATGGTTCTGGGGTCCCATGAGTGATTTAGGGCAGTTTTGGGGTCCTGGCTATGCTCTGGTTTGGTTTGGGGCAGTTCGGATGCCCTGGGGACGCTTCAGGCATTTTGGGGGAGTTCCAAGGATGGTTTGGGGCAGTTTTGGAGTCCTGGGGTGACTTTGGAGTGCTTTTAGGGTCCCAAGGATGGCTTGGGGCAATTTTGGGAATGCCTTCAGAGGGTTCTGTGATCCTGACAGCAGTTTAGGTGGTTTTGGGGTCCTGAGGAGACTTTGGGCTGGTTTTGGTGTCCCAAGGGTCGTTTGGGCCCGTTTTAGGGTCCTGGAAACACTTTGGGATGCCAAGGACAGTTTGGCACAATTTTGGGGATGCTTTGAGGTGGGTCTGGGGTCCCGAGAGTGGCTCGGCACAGTTTTGGTGTCCTAGGGATGCTTTAGGGGTTTTTTAGGTTTCCAAGGATGGTTTGGGGCAGTTTTGGGGTCCTGAGGACGCTTTGGAGTGGTTTTGGGATCCCAAGGATGGTTTGGGAGAGTTTTGGGGATGCTTTCAGATGGTTCTGGGGTCCCATGAGTGATTTAGGGCAGTTTTGGGGTCCTGGCTATGCTCTGGTTTGGTTTGGGGCAGTTCGGATGCCCTGGGGACACTTCAGGCATTTTGGGGGAGTTCCAAGGATGGTTTGGGGCAGTTTTGGGGTCCTGGGGTGACTTTGGAGTGCTTTTAGGGTCCCAAGGATGGTTTGGGGCAATTTTGGGGATGCCTTCAGAGGGTTCTGTGATCCTGACAGCAGTTTAGGTAGCTTTGGGGTCCTGAGGAGACTTTGGGCTGGTTTTGGTGTCCCAAGGGTCGTTTGGGCCCGTTTTAGGGTCCTGGAAACACTTTGGGATCCCAAGGACAGTTTGGCACAATTTTGGGGATGCTCTGAGGTGGGTCTGGGGTCCCGAGAGTGGCTCGGCACAGTTTTGGTATCCTAGGGACGCTTTAGGGGTTTTTTAGGGCTCCAAGGATGGTTTGGGAGAGTTTTGGGCATGCTTTCAGATGATTCTGGGGTTCCAAGAGTGATTTAGGGCAGTTTTGGGGTCCTGGGCAAACTCTGGGGTGGTTTTGGGGTCCTGAGAGTGGTTTGAGGCAGTTTTGGGTACTGGGGGGAACTTTGGAGTGGTTTTATGGTCCCAAGGATGGTTTGGGAGAGTTTTGGGGATGCTTTCAGAGGGTTCTGGGGTTCCAAGAGCGATTTAGGGCAGTTTTAGGGTCCTGGGCAAACTCTGGGGTGGTTTTGGGGTCCTGAGAGTGGTTAGAGGCAGTTTTGGGGTACTGGGGGGAACTTTGGAGTGCTTTTAGGATCCCACGGATGGTTCGGGTCAATTTTGGGGATGCCTTCAGAGGGTTCTGTGATCCTGACAGCAGTTTAGGGTAGTTTTGGGGTCCTGGGGAGACTTTGGGCTGGTTTTGGCATCCAGAGAGTGCTTTGAGGCAGTTTCTGGATCCTCAGGAGACTCTGGGGTGTTTTGGGGTTCCAAAAGTGGTTAAGGGCAGTTCTGGGGACCTGGGGACATTTTGCTGTGGTTCTAGGGTCCTGAGTGTAATTTTGTTGTGGTTTTGGGGTCCTGGGCAAGCTTTGGGGTCGATTTGGTGTCCCAGGGGTGGTCTGGGCCAGTTTTAGGGTCCTGGAAACACTTTGGGTTGATCTGGGGATCCCAAGGACAGGTTAGCGCAATTTTGGGGATGCTCTGAATTGGGTCTGGGGTCCCGAGGGTGGTTTGGCACAGTTTTGGTGTCCTAGGGATGCTTTAGGGGTTTTTTGGGGGGGGGGGGGTGTGTCCAAGGGTATTTTGGGGAAGTTTTGGGGTCCTGAGGATGCTTTGCGGTGGTTTGGCGATCCCAAGGATGATTTGGGGCAGTTTTGGGGATGCTTTCAGATGGTTCTGGGGTCCTGAGTGCAGTTTTGGGGTCCTGGCTATGCTCTGGTTTGGTTTGGGGCAGTTCGGATGCCCTGGGGACACTTCAGGCATTTTGGGGGAGTTCCAAGGATGGTTTGGGGCAGTTTTGGGGTCCTGGGGTGACTTTGGAGTGCTTTTAGGGTCCCAAGGATGGTTTGGGGCAATTTTGGGGATGCCTTCAGAGGGTTCTGTGATCCTGACAGCAGTTTAGGTAGCTTTGGGGTCCTGAGGAGACTTTGGGCTGGTTTTGGTGTCCCAAGGGTCGTTTGGGCCCGTTTTAGGGTCCTGGAAACACTTTGGGATCCCAAGGACAGTTTGACACAATTTTGGGGATGCTCTGAGGTGGGTCTGGGGTCCCGAGAGTGGCTCGGCACAGTTTTGGTATCCTAGGGACGCTTTAGGGGTTTTTTAGGGCTCCAAGGATGGTTTGGGAGAGTTTTGGGCATGCTTTCAGATGATTCTGGGGTTCCAAGAGTGATTTAGGGCAGTTTTGGGGTCCTGGGCAAACTCTGGGGTGGTTTTGGGGTCCTGAGAGTGGGTTTGAGGCAGTTTTGGGTACTGGGGGGAACTTTGGAGTGGTTTTATGGTCCCAAGGATGGTTTGGGAGAGTTTTGGGGATGCTTTCAGAGGGTTCTGGGGTTCCAAGAGCGATTTAGGGCAGTTTTGGGGTCCTGGGCAAACTCTGGGGTGGTTTTGGGGTCCTGAGAGTGGTTTGAGGCAGTTTTGGGTACTGGGGGGAACTTTGGAGTGCTTTTAGGATCCCAAGGATGGTTCGGGGCAATTTTGGGGATGCCTTCAGAGGGTTCTGTGATCCTGACAGCAGTTTAGGGTAGTTTTGGGGTCCTGGGGAGACTTTGGGCTGGTTTTGGCATCCAGAGAGTGCTTTGAGGCAGTTTCTGGATCCTCAGGAGACTCTGGGGTGTTTTGGGGTTCCAAAAGTGGTTAAGGGCAGTTCTGGGGACCTGGGGACATTTTGCTGTGGTTCTAGGGTCCTGAGTGTAATTTTGGTGTGGTTTTGGGGTCCTGGGCAAGCTTTGGGGTCGATTTGGTGTCCCAGGGGTGGTCTGGGCCAGTTTTAGGGTCCTGGAAACACTTTGGGTTGATCTGGGGATCCCAAGGACAGGTTAGCGCAATTTTGGGGATGCTCTGAATTGGGTCTGGGGTCCCGAGGGTGGTTTTGGCACAGTTTTGGTGTCCTAGGGATGCTTTAGGGGTTTTTGGGGGGGGGGGGTGTCCAAGGGTATTTTGGGGAAGTTTTGGGGTCCTGAGGATGCTTTGCGGTGGTTTGGCGATCCCAAGGATGATTTGGGGCAGTTTTGGGGATGCTTTCAGATGGTTCTGGGGTCCTGAGTGCAGTTTTGGGGTCCTGGCTATGCTCTGGTTTGGTTTGGGGCAGTTCGGATGCCCTGGGGACACTTCAGGCATTTTGGGGGAGTTCCAAGGATGGTTTGGGGCAGTTTTGGGGATGCTTTCAGAGGGTTCTGTGATCCTGACAGCAGTTTAGGTGGTTTTGGGGTCCTGAGGAGACTTTGGGCTGGTTTTGGTGTCCCAAGGGTCGTTTGGGCCCGTTTTAGGGTCCTGGAAACACTTTGGGATGCCAAGGACAGTTTGGCACAATTTTGGGGATGCTTTGAGGTGGGTCTGGGGTCCCGAGAGTGGCTCGGCACAGTTTTGGTGTCCTAGGGATGCTTTAGGGGTTTTTTAGGTTTCCAAGGATGGTCTGGGGCAGTTTTGGGGTCCTGAGGACGCTTTGGAGTGGTTTTGGGATCCCAAGGATGGTTTGGGAGAGTTTTGGGGATGCTTTCAGATGGTTCTGGGGTCCCATGAGTGATTTAGGGCAGTTTTGGGGTCCTGCTATGCTCTGGTTTGGTTTGGGGCAGTTTCGGATGCCCTGGGGGACACTTCAGGCATTTTGGGGGAGTTCCAAGGATGGTTTGGGGCAGTTTTGGGGTCCTGGGGTGACTTTGGAGTGCTTTTAGGGTCCCAGGATGGTTTGGGGCAATTTTGGGGATGCCTTCAGAGGGGTCTGTGATCCTGACAGCAGTTTAGGTAGCGTTGGGGTCCCTGAGGAGACTTTGGGCGTGTTTTTGGTGTCCCAAGGGTCGGTTGGGCCGTTTATAGGGTCCTGGAAACACTTTGGGATTCCCAAGGGACAGTTTGGGCACACAATTTTGGGGATTGCTCTTGAGGTGGGTCTTGTGGGGTCCCACGAGAGTGGCTCGGCACAGTTTTGGTGTCCTAGGGACGCTTTAGGGGTTTTTTTTTAGGGTTTCCACGGAGGGTCTGGGGCAGTTTTGGGTACTACTGGGGAGGGAGGGAACTTGGAGTGGTTTATGGTCCCAAGGATGGCGTTTGGGAGAGTTTGGGGGGATGCTTTTCAGAGGGTTCTGAGGGTTCCAAGAGCGATTTAGGGCACTTTTGGGTTCCTGGGCAAACTCTGGGGTTGGGTTTGGGGTCCTGAGAGTTGGTTTTGAGGCAGTTTTGGGTACTGGGGGGAACTTTGGAGTGCTTTTAGGATCCCACGGATGGTTCGGGGCAATTTTGGGGATGCCTTCAGAGGGTTCTGTGATCCTGACAGCAGTTTAGGGTAGTTTTGGGGTCCTGGGGAGACTTTGGGCTGGTTTTGGCATCCAGAGAGTGCTTTGAGGCAGTTTCTGGATCCTCAGGAGACTCTGGGGTGTTTTGGGGTTCCAAAAGTGGTTAAGGGCAGTTCTGGGGACCTGGGGACATTTTGGTGTGGTTCTAGGGTCCTGAGTGTAATTTTGGTGTGGTTTTGGGGTCCTGGGCAAGCTTTGGGGTCGATTTGGTGTCCCAGGGGTGGTCTGGGCCAGTTTTAGGGTCCTGGAAACACTTTGGGTTGATCTGGGGATCCCAAGGACAGGTTAGCGCAATTTTGGGGATGCTCTGAATTGGGTCTGGGGTCCCGAGGGTGGTTTGGCACAGTTTTGGTGTCCTAGGGATGCTTTAGGGGTTTTTTGGGGGGGGGGGGTGTGTCCAAGGGTATTTTGGGGAAGTTTTGGGGTCCTGAGGATGCTTTGCGGTGGTTTTGGCGATCCCAAGGATGATTTGGGGGCAGTTTTTGGGGATGCTTTCAGATGGTTCTGGGGTCCTGAGTGCAGTTTTGGGGTCTGGCTATGCTCTGGTTGGTTTGGGGCAGTTCGGAATGCCCTGGGGACACTTCAGGCATTTTGGGGGAGTTCCAAGGATGGTTTGGGCAGTTTGGGGATGCCTTTCAGAGGGTTCTGTGATCCTGACAGCAGTTTAGGTGGTTTTGGGGTCCTGAGGAGACGTTTGGGCTGGTTTTGGTGTCCCAAGGGTCGTTTGGGCCCATTTTAGGGTCTGAAACCTTTGGGATGCCAAGGACAGTTTGGCACAATTTTGGGGATGCTTTGAGGTGGGTCTGGGGTCCCGAGAGTGGCTCGGCACAGTTTTGGTTTGCCTAGGGATGCTTTAGGGGTTTTTAGGTTTCCAAGGATGGTCTGGGGCAGTTTTGGGGTCCGAGGACGCTTTGGAGTGGTTTTGGGGATCCCAAGGATGGTTTGGGAGAGTTTGGGGGATGCTTTCAGATGGTTCTGGGGTCCCATGAGTGATTTAGGGGCAGTTTTGGGGGTCCTGGCTATGCTCTGGTTTGGTTTGGGGCAGTTCGGATGCCCTGGGGACACTTCAAGGCATTTGGGGGGAGTTCCAAGATGGTTTGGGGCCAGTAGTTTTGGGTCCTGGGGTGACTTTGGCGTGCTTTTAGGGTCCCAAGGATGGTTGGGGGCAATTTGGGGATGCCTTCAGAGGGTTCTGTGATCCTGACAGGCAGTTAGGTAGCTTTTGGGGTCCTGAGGAGGACTTTGGGCTGGTTTTGGTGTCCCAAGGGTCCGTTTGGGGGCCCGTTTTAGGGTCCTGGAAACACTTTGGGATGCCAAGGACAGTTTGGCACAATTTTGGGGATGCTCTGAGGTGGGTCTGGGGTCCCGAGAGTGGTTCGGCACAGTTTTGTTGTCCTATGACGCTTTGGGGTTTTTAGGTTTCCAAGGATGGTTTTGGGGCAGTTTTTGGGGTCCCGAGGACGCTTTGGAGTGGTTTTGGGATCCCAAGGATGGTTTGGGAACAGTTTTGGGGATGCTTTCAAATGGTTCTGTGATCCTGACAGCAGTTTAGGTGGTTTTGGGGGTCCTGATGGAGACTTGGGCTGGTTTTGGTTGTCCAAGGTCGTTTGGGCCGTTTTAGGGTCCTGGAAACCACTTTGGGATCCCAAGGACAGTTTGGCACAATTTTGGGGATGCTTGAGGGGGTCTGGAGGTCCCGAGAGTGGCTCGGCACAGTTTTTGGTGTCCTAGGGACGCTTTGGGGTTTTTTAGGGTTCAAGGATGGTCTGGGGCAGTTTTGGGTACTGGGGGGAACTTTGGAGTGGTTTTATGGTCCCAAGGATGGTTTGGGAGAGTTTTGGGGATGCTTTCCAGAGGGTCTGGGGTTCCAAGAGCGATTTAGGGCACTTTTGGGGTCCTGGGCAAACTCTGGGGTGGTTTTGGGGTCCTGAGAGTGGTTTGAGGCAGTTTTGGGTACTGGGGGGACCTTTGGAGTGCTTTTAGGATCCCAAGGATGGTTCGGGGCAATTTTGGGGATGCCTTCAGAGGGGTCTGTGATCCTGACAGCAGTTTAGGGTAGTTTTGGGGGTCCTGGGGAGACTTTGGGCTGGTTTTTGGCATCCAGAGAGTGCTTTGAGGCAGTTTCTGGATCCTCAGGAGACTCTGGGGTGTTTTGGGGTTCCAAAAGTGGTTAAGGGCAGTTTTGGGGACCTGGGGACATTTTGCTGTGGTTCTAGGGTCCTGAGTGTAATTTTGTTGTGGTTTGGGGTCCTGGGCAGCTTTGGGGTCGATTTGGTGTCCCAGGGGTGGTCTGGGCCAGTTTTAGGGTCCTGGAAACACTTTGGGTTGATCTGGGGATCCCAAGGACAGGTTAGCGCAATTTTGGGGATGCTCTGAATTGGGTCTGGGGTCCCGAGGGTGGTTTGGCACAGTTTTGGTGTCCTAGGGATGCTTTAGGGGTTTTTGGGGGGGGGGTTTTTCCAAGGGTATTTTTGGGAAGGTTTTGGGGTCCTGAGGATGCTTTGCGGTGGTTTGGCGATCCCAAGGATGATTTGGGGCAGTTTTGGGGATGCTTTCAGATGGTTCTGGGGTCCTGAGCGCAGTTTAGGGGTCCTGGCTATGCTCTGGTTTGGTGTGGGGCAGTTCTGATGCCCTGGGGACACTTCAGGCATTTCTGGGGAGTTGCCAAGGATTGGTTTTGGGGCAGTTTTGGGGATGCTTTCAGAGGGTTCTGTGATCCTGACAGCAGTTTAGGTGGTTGTGGGGTCCTGAGGAGACTTTGGGCTGGTTTTGGTGTCCCAAGGGTCGTTTGGGCCCGTTTTAGGGTCCTGGAAACACTTTGGGATCCCAAGGACAGTTTGGCACAATTTTGGGGATGGCTTTGAGGTGCGTCTGGGGTCCCAGAGCGTGGTTAGCACAGTTTTGGTATCCTAGGGACGCTTTAGGGGTTTTTTAGGGTTCCAAGGATGGTTTGGGGCAGTTTTGGGGTCCTGAGGACGCTTTGGAGTGGTTTTGGGATCCCAAGGATGGTTTGGGACAGTTTTGGGGATGCTTTCAAATGGTTCTGTGATCCTGACAGCAGTTTAGGTGGTTTTGGGGTCCTGAGGAGACTTTGGGCTGGTTTTGGTGTCCCAAGGGTCGTTTGGGCCCGTTTTAGGGTCCTGGAAACACTTTGGGATCCCAAGGACAGTTTGGCACAATTTTGGGGATGCTTTGAGGTGGGTCTGGGGTCCCGAGAGTGGCTCGGCACAGTTTTGGTGTCCTAGGGACGCTTTAGGGGTTTTTTAGGGTTCCAAGGATGGTCTGGGGCAGTTTTGGGTTGAGGACGCTTTGGAGGGTTTTGATCCCAAGATGGTTTGGGAGAGTTTTGGGGATGCTTTCAAATGGTTCTGTGATCCTGACAGCAGTTTAGGTGGTTGTGGGTCCTGAGGAGACTTTGGGCTGGTTTTGGTGTCCCAAGGGTCGTTTGGGCCCGTTTAGGGTCCTGGAAACACTTTGGGATTCCCAAGGACAGTTTGGCACAATTTTGGGGATGCTTTGAGGTGGGTCTGGGGTCCCAGAGTGGCTCGGCACAGTGTTTGGTGTCTAGGGACGCTTTAGGGGTTTTTTAGGGTTCCAAGGATGGTTTTGGGGCAGTTTTGGGGTCCTGAGGACGCTTGGAGTTGGGGTTTTTGGGATTCCCAAGGATGGTTTGGACAGTTTTGGGGATTGCTTTCAAATGGTTCTGTGATCCTGACAAGCAGTTTAGGGTAGTTTTGGGGTCCTGGGGAGACTTTGGGCTGGTTTTGGCATCCAGAGAGTGCTTTGAGGCAGTTTCTGGATCCTCAGGAGACTCTGGGGTTTTTTGGGGGTTCCAAAAGTGGTTAAGGGCAGTTCTGGGGACCTGGGACATTTTGCTGTGGTTCTAGGGTCCTGAGTGTAATTTTGGTGTGGTTTTGGGGTCCTGGGCAAGCTTTGGGGTCGATTTGGTGTCCCAGGGTGGTCTGGGCCAGTTTTAGGGTCCTGGAAACACTTTGGGTTGATCTGGGGATCCCAAGGACAGGTTAGCGCAATTTTGGGGATGCTCTGAATTGGGTCTGGGGTCCCGAGGGTGGTTTGGCACAGTTTTGGTGTCCTAGGGATGCTTTAGGGGTTTTTGGGGGGGGGGTTCCAAGGGTATTTTGCGGAAGTTTTGGGGTCCTGAGGATGCTTTGCGGTGGTTTGGCGATCCCAAGGATGATTTGGGGCAGTTTTGGGGATGCTTTCAGATGGTTCTGGGGTCCTGAGTGCAGTTTAGGGGTCCTGGCTATGCTCTGGTTTGGTGTGGGGCAGTTCTGATGCCTGGGGACACTTCAGGTATTTCTGGGGAGTTCCAAGGATGGTTTGGGACAGTTTTGGGGATGCTTTCAGAGGGTTCTGTGATCCTGATCAGTTTAGGTGGTTGTGGGGTCCTGAGGAGACTTTGGGCTGGTTTTGGTGTCCCAAGGGTCGTTTGGGCCCGTTTTAGGGTCCTGGAAACACTTTGGGATCCACAAGGACAGTTTGGCACAATTTTGGGGATGCTTTGAGGTGCGGTCTGGGGGTCCCGAGAGTGGCTCGGCACAGTTTTGGTTGTCCTAGGGACGCTTTAGGGGTTTTTTTAGGGTTCCAAGGATGGTTTGGGGCAGTTTTGGGGTCCTGAGGACGCTTTGGAGTGGTTTTGGGATCCCAAAGATGGTTTGGGACAGTTTTGGGGATGCTTTCAAATGGTTCTGTGATCCTGACAGCAGTTTAGGTGGTTGTGGGGTCCTGAGGAGACTTTGGGCTGGTTTTGGTGTCCCAAGGGTCGTTTGGGCCCGTTTTAGGGTCCTGGAAACACTTTGGGATCCCAAGGACAGTTTGGCACAATTTTGGGGATGCTTTGAGGTGGGTCTGGGGTCCCGAGAGTGGCTCGGCACAGTTTTGGTGTCCTAGGGACGCTTTAGGGGTTTTTTAGGGTTCCAAGGATGGTTTGGGGCAGTTTTGGGGATGCTTTCAGAGGGTTCTGTGATCCTGATAGCAGTTTAGGTGGTTGTGGGGTCCTGAGGAGACTTTGGGCTGGTTTTGGTGTCCCAAGGGTCGTTTCGGCCCGTTTTAGGGTCCTGGAAACACTTTGGGATCCCAAGGACAGTTTGGCACAATTTCGGGGATGCTTTGAGGTGCGTCTGGGGTCCCGAGAGTGGTTCGGCACAGTTTTGGTGTCCTAGGGACGCTTTAGGGGTTTTTTAGGGTTCCAAGGATGGTCTGGGGCAGTTTTCGGGTCTTGATGACGCTTTGGAGCGGTTCTGTAATCCCAAAGATGGTTTGGGAGAGTTTTGGGGATGCTTTCAGAGGGTTTTGTGATCCTGACAGCAGTTTAGGTGGTTTTGGGGTCCTGAGGAGACTTTGGGCTGGTTTTGGTGTCCCAGGGGTCGTTTGGGCCTGTTTTAGGGTCCTGGAAACACTTTGGGATCCCAAGGACAGTTTGGCACAATTTTGGGGATGCTTTGAGGTGCGTCTGGGGTCCCGAGAGTGGCTCGGCACAGTTTTTGGTGTCCTAGGGATGCTTTAGGGGTTTTTTAGGGTTCCAAGGATGGTCTGGGGCAGTTTTGGGGTCCTGAGGACGCTTTGGAGTGGTTTTGGGATCCCAAAGATGGTTTGGGACAGTTTTGGGGATGCTTTCAAATGGTTCTGTGATCCTGACAGCAGTTTAGGTGGTTGTGGGGTCCTGAGGAGACTTTGGGCTGGTTTGGTTTCCCAAGGGTCGTTTGGGCCCGTTTTAGGGTCCTGGAAACACTTTGGGATCCCAAAGACAGTTTGGCACAATTTTGGGGATGCTTTGAGGTGCGTCTGGGGTCCCGAGAGTGGCTCGGCACAGTTTTGGTGTCCTAGGGACGCTTTAGGGGTTTTTTTAGGGTTCCAAGGATGGTTTGGGGCAGTTTTGGGGATGCTTTCAGAGGGTTCTGTGATCCTGATAGCAGTTTAGGTGGTTGTGGGGTCCTGAGGAGACTTTGGGCTGGTTTTGGTTTCCCAAGGGTCGTTTGGGCCCGTTTTAGGGTCCTGGAAACACTTTGGGATCCCAAGGACAGTTTGGCACAATTTTGGGGATGCTTTGAGGTGGGTCTGGGGTCCTGAGAGTGGCTCGGCACAGTTTTGGTGTCCTAGGGACGCTTTAGGGGTTTTTTAGGGTTCCAAGGATGGTTTGGGGCAGTTTTGGGGTCCTGAGGACGCTTTGGAGTGGTTTTGGGATCCCAAAGATGGTTTGGGACAGTTTTGGGGATGCTTTCAAATGGTTCTGTGATCCTGACAGCAGTTTAGGTGGTTGTGGGGTCCTGAGGAGACTTTGGGCTGGTTTTGGTGTCCCAAGGGTCGTTTGGGCCCGTTTTAGGGTCCTGGAAACACTTTGGGATCCCAAGGACAGTTTGGCACAATTTTGGGGATGCTTTGAGGTGCGTCTGGGGTCCCGAGAGTGGCTCGGCACAGTTTTGGTGTCCTAGGGACGCTTTAGGGGTTTTTTTAGGGTTCCAAGGATGGTTTGGGGCAGTTTTGGGGTCCTGAGGACGCTTTGGAGTGGTTTTGGGATCCCAAGGATGGTTTGGGACAGTTTTGGGGATGCTTTCAAATGGTTCTGTGATCCTGACAGCAGTTTAGGGTAGTTTTGGGGTCCTGGGGAGACTTTGGGCTGGTTTTGGCATCCAGAGAGTGCTTTGAGGCAGTTTCTGGATCCTCAGGAGACTCTGGGGTGTTTTGGGGTTCCAAAAGTGGTTAAGGGCAGTTTTGGGGACCTGGGGACATTTTGCTGTGGTTCTAGGGTCCTGAGTGTAATTTTGGTGTGGTTTTGGGGTCCTGGGCAAGCTTTTGGGGTCGATTTGGTTGTCCCAGGGGTGGTCTGGGCCAGTTTTTAGGGTCCTGGAAACACTTTGGGTTGATCTGGGGATCCCAAGGACAGGTTAGCGCAATTTTGGGGATGCTCTGAATTGGGTCTGGGGTCCCGAGGGTGGTTTGGCACAGTTTTGGTGTCCTAGGGATGCTTTAGGGGTTTTTGGGGGGCGGTTCCAAGGGTATTTTGCGGAAGTTTTGGGGTCCTGAGAATGCTTTGCGGTGGTTTGGCGATCCCAAGGATGATTTGAGGCAGTTTTGGGGATGCTTTCAGATGGTTCTGGGGTCCTGAGTGCAGTTTAGGGGTCCTGGCTATGCTCTGGTTTGGTGTGGGGCAGTTCTGATGCCCTGGGGACACTTCAGGCATTTCTGGGGAGTTCCAAGGATGGTTTGGGACAGTTTTGGGGATGCTTTCAGAGGGTTCTGTGATCCTGATAGCAGTTTAGGTGGTTGTGGGGTCCTGAGGAGACTTTGGGCTGGTTTTGGTGTCCCAAGGGTCGTTTGGGCCCGTTTTAGGGTCCTGGAAACACTTTGGGATCCCAAGGACAGTTTGGCACAATTTTGGGGATGCTTTGAGGTGCGTCTGGGGTCCCGAGCGTGGTTTAGCACAGTTTTGGTATCCTAGGGACGCTTTAGGGGTTTTTTAGGTTTCCAAGGATGGTTTGGGGCAGTTTTGGGGTCCTGAGGACGCTTTGGAGTGGTTTTGGGATCCCAAGGATGGTTTGGGACAGTTTTGGGGATGCTTTCAAATGGTTCTGTGATCCTGACAGCAGTTTAGGTGGTTGTGGGGTCCTGAGGAGACTTTGGGCTGGTTTTGGTGTCCCAAGGGTCGTTTGGGCCCGTTTTAGGGTCCTGGAAACACTTTGGGATCCCAAGGACAGTTTGGCACAATTTTGGGGATGCTTTGAGGTGGGTCTGGGGTCCCGAGAGTGGCTCGGCACAGTTTTGGTGTCCTAGGGACGCTTTAGGGGTTTTTTAGGGTTCCAAGGATGGTCTGGGGCAGTTTTGGGTACTGGGGGGAACTTTGGAGTGGTTTTATGGTCCCAAGGATGGTTTGGGAGAGTTTTGGGGATGCTTTCAGAGGGTTCTGGGGTTCCAAGAGCGATTTAGGGCACTTTTGGGGTCCTGGGCAAACTCTGGGGTGGTTTTGGGGTCCTGAGAGTGGTTTGAGGCAGTTTTGGGTAACGGGGGGAACTTTGGAGTGCTTTTAGGGTCCCAAGGATGGTTCGGGGCAATTTTGGGGATGCCTTCAGAGGGTTCTGTGATCCTGACAGCAGTTTAGGGTAGTTTTGGGGTCCTGGGGAGACTTTGGGCTGGTTTTGGCATCCAGAGAGTGCTTTGAGGCAGTTTCTGGATCCTCAGGAGACTCTGGGGTGTTTTGGGGTTCCAAAAGTGGTTAAGGGCAGTTTTGGGGACCTGGGGACATTTTGCTGTGGTTCTAGGGTCCTGAGTGTAATTTTGGTGTGGTTTTGGGGTCCTGGGCAAGCTTTGGGGTCGATTTGGTGTCCCAGGGGTGGTCTGGGCCAGTTTTAGGGTCCTGGAAACACTTTGGGTTGATTTGGGGATCCCAAGGACAGGTTAGCGCAATTTTGGGGATGCTCTGAATTGGGTCTGGGGTCCCGAGGGTGGTTTGGCACAGTTTTGGTGTCCTAGGGATGCTTTAGGGGTTTTTGGGGGGGGGGGTTTCAAGGGTATTTTGGGGAAGTTTTGGGGTCCTGAGGATGCTTTGCGGTGGTTTGGCGATCCCAAGGATGATTTGGGGCAGTTTTGGGGATGCTTTCAGATGGTTCTGGGGTCCTGAGCGCAGTTTAGGGGTCCTGGCTATGCTCTGGTTTGGTGTGGGGCAGTTCTGATGCCCTGGGGACACTTCAGGCATTTCTGGGGAGTTGCAAGATTGGTTTGGGGCAGTTTTGGGGATGCTTTCAGAGGGTTCTGTGATCCTGACAGCAGTTTAGGTGGTTGTGGGGTCCTGAGGAGACTTTGGGCTGGTTTTGGTGTCCCAAGGGTCGTTTGGGCCCGTTTTAGGGTCCTGGAAACACTTTGGGATCCCAAGGACAGTTTGGCACAATTTTGGGGATGCTTTGAGGTGCGTCTGGGGTCCCGAGCGTGGTTTAGCACAGTTTTGGTATCCTAGGGACGCTTTAGGGGTTTTTTAGGGTTCCAAGGATGGTTTGGGGCAGTTTTGGGGTCCTGAGGACGCTTTGGAGTGGTTTTGGGATCCCAAGGATGGTTTGGGACAGTTTTGGGGATGCTTTCAGATGGTTCTGTGATCCTGACAGCAGTTTAGGTGGTTTTGGGGTCCTGAGGAGACTTTGGGCTGGTTTTGGGTGTCCCAAGGGGTCGTTTGGGCCCGTTTTAGGGTCCTGGAAACACTTTGGGATCCCAAGGACAGTTTGGCACAATTTTGGGGATGCTTTGAGGTGGGTCTGGGGTCCCGAGAGTGGCTCGGCACAGTTTTGGTGTCCTAGGGACGCTTTAGGGGTTTTTTAGGGTTCCAAGGATGGTTTGGGGGCAGGTTTTGGGGTCCTGAGGACGCTTTGGAGTGGTTTTGGGATCCCAAAGATGGTTTGGGACAGTTTTGGGGATGCTTTCAAATGGTTCTGTGATCCTGACAGCAGTTTAGGTGGTTGTGGGGTCCTGAGGAGACTTTGGGCTGGTTTTGGTGTCCCAAGGGTCGTTTGGGCCCGTTTTAGGGTCCTGGAAACACTTTGGGATCCCAAGGACAGTTTGGCACAATTTTGGGGATGCTTTGAGGTGGGTCTGGGGTCCCGAGAGTGGCTCGGCACAGTTTTGGTGTCCTAGGGACGCTTTAGGGGTTTTTTAGGGTTCCAAGGATGGTTTGGGGCAGTTTTGGGGATGCTTTCAGAGGGTTCTGTGATCCTGATAGCAGTTTAGGTGGTTGTGGGGTCCTGAGGAGACTTTGGGCTGGTTTTGGTGTCCCAGGGGTCGTTTGGGCCCGTTTTAGGGTCCTGGAAACACTTTGGGATCCCAAGGACAGTTTGGCACAATTTTGGGGATGCTTTGAGGTGGGTCTGGGGTCCCGAGCGTGGCTCGGCACAGTTTTGGTGTCCTAGGGACGCTTTAGGGGTTTTTTAGGGTTCCAAGGATGGTCTGGGGCAGTTTTGGGGTCCTGAGGACGCTTTGGAGTGGTTTTGGGATCCCAAGGATGGTTTGGGACAGTTTTGGGGATGCTTTCAAATGGTTCTGTGATCCTGACAGCAGTTTAGGTGGTTTGTGGGGTCCTGAGGAGGACTTTGGGCTGGTTTTGGTGTCCCAAGGGTCGTTTGGGCCCGTTTTAGGGTCCTGGAAAACACTTTGGGATCCCAAGGACAGTTTGGCACAATTTTGGGGATGCTTTGAGGTGCGTCTGGGGGTCCCGAGCGTGGTTTTAGCACAGTTTTGGTATCCTAGGGACGCTTTAGGGGTTTTTTAGGTTTCCAAGGATGGTTTGGGGCAGTTTTGGGGTCCTGAGGACGCTTTGGAGTGGTTTTTGGGATCCCAAGGATGGTTTGGGACAGTTTTGGGGGATGCTTTCAGATGGTTCTGGGGTCCCATGAGTGATTTAGGGCAGTTTTGGGGGTCCTGGCTATGCTCTCGTTTGGTTTGGGGCAGTTCGTATGCCCTGGGGACACTTCAGTCATTTTGGGGGAGTTCCAGGATGGTTTGGGGCAGTTTTGGGGTCCTGAGGACGCTTTGGAGTGGTTTTGGGATCCCAAGGATGGTTTGGGACAGTTTTGGGGATGCTTTCAAATGGTTCTGTGATCCTGACAGCAGTTTAGGTGGTTGTGGGGTCCTGGGGAGACTTTGGGCTGGTTTTGGTGTCCCAAGGGTCGTTTGGGGCCCGTTTTAGGGTCCTGGAAACACTTTGGGATCCCAAGGACTGTTTGGCACAATTTTGGGGATGCTTTGAGGTGCGTCTGGGGTCCCAAGAGTGGCTCGGCACAGTTTTGGTGTCCTAGGGACGCTTTAGGGGTTTTTTAGGGTTCCAAGGATGCTTTGGGGCAGTTTTGGGGTCCTGAGGACGCTTTGGAGTGGTTTGGGATCCCAAGGATGGTTTGGGACAGTTTTGGGGATGCTTTCAAATGGTTCTGTGATCCTGACAGCAGTTTAGGGTAGTTTTGGGGTCCTGGGGAGACTTTGGGCTGGTTTTGGCATCCAGAGAGTGCTTTGAGGCAGTTTCTGGATCCTCAGGAGACTCTGGGGTGTTTTGGGGTTCCAAAAGTGGTTAAGGGCAGTTCTGGGGACCTGGGGACATTTTGCTGTGGTTCTAGGGTCCTAAGTGTAATTTTGGTGTGGTTTTGGGGTCCTGGGCAAGCTTTGGGGTCGATTTGGTGTCCCAGGGGTGGTCTGGGCCAGTTTTAGGGTCCTGGAAACACTTTGGGTTGATCTGGGGATCCCAAGGACAGGTTAGCGCAATTTTGGGGATGCTCTGAATTGGGTCTGGGGTCCCGAGGGTGGTTTGGCACAGTTTTGGTGTCCTAGGGATGCTTTAGGGGTTTTTTGGGGGGGGTTCCAAGGGTATTTTGCGGAAGTTTTGGGGTCCTGAGAATGCTTTGCGGTGGTTTGGCGATCCCAAGGATGATTTGAGGCAGTTTTGGGGATGCTTTCAGATGGTTCTGGGGTCCTGAGCGCAGTTTAGGGGTCCTGGCTATGCTCTGGTTTGGTGTGGGGCAGTTCTGATGCCCTGGGGACACTTCAGGCATTTCTGGGGAGTTCCAAGGATGGTTTGGGACAGTTTTGGGGATGCTTTCAGAGGGTTCTGTGATCCTGACAGCAGTTTAGGTGGTTGTGGGGTCCTGAGGAGACTTTGGGCTGGTTTTGGTGTCCCAAGGGTCGTTTGGGCCCGTTTTAGGGTCCTGGAAACACTTTGGGATCCCAAGGACAGTTTGGCACAATTTTGGGGATGCTTTGAGGTGCGTCTGGGGTCCCGAGCGTGGTTTAGCACAGTTTTGGTATCCTAGGGACGCTTTAGGGGTTTTTTAGGTTTCCAAGGATGGTTTGGGGCAGTTTTGGGGTCCTGAGGACGCTTTGGAGTGGTTTTGGGATCCCAAGGATGGTTTGGGACAGTTTTGGGGATGCTTTCAGATGGTTCTGTGATCCTGACAGCAGTTTAGGTGGTTTTGGGGTCCTGAGGAGACTTTGGGCTGGTTTTGGTGTCCCAAGGGTCGTTTGGGCCCGTTTTAGGGTCCTGGAAAACACTTTGGGATCCCAAGGACAGTTTGGCACAATTTTGGGGATGCTTTGAGGTGCGTCTGGGGTCCCGAGAGTGGCTCGGCACAGTTTTGGTGTCCTAGGGACGCTTTAGGGGTTTTTTAGGGTTCCAAGGATGGTTTGGGGCAGTTTTGGGGATGCTTTCAGAGGGTTCTGTGATCCTGATAGCAGTTTAGGTGGTTGTGGGGTCCTGAGGAGACTTTGGGCTGGTTTTGGTTTCCCAAGGGTCGTTTGGGCCCGTTTTAGGGTCCTGGAAACACTTTGGGATCCCAAGGACAGTTTGGCACAATTTCGGGGATGCTTTGAGGTGCGTCTGGGGTCCCGAGAGTGGTTCGGCACAGTTTTGGTGTCCTAGGGACGCTTTAGGGGTTTTTAGGGTTCCAAGGATGGTCTGGGGCAGTTTTCGGGTCTTGATGACGCTTTGGAGCGGTTCTGTAATCCCAAAGATGGTTTGGGAGAGTTTTGGGGATGCTTTCAGAGGGTTTTGTGATCCTGACAGCAGTTTAGGTGGTTTTGGGGTCCTGAGGAGACTTTGGGCTGGTTTTGGTGTCCCAGGGGTCGTTTGGGCCCGTTTTAGGGTCCTGGAAACACTTTGGGATCCCAAGGACAGTTTGGCACAATTTTGGGGATGCTTTGAGGTGCGTCTGGGGTCCCGAGAGTGGCTCGGCACAGTTTTGGTGTCCTAGGGATGCTTTAGGGGTTTTTTAGGGTTCCAAGGATGGTCTGGGGCAGTTTTGGGGTCCTGAGGACGCTTTGGAGTGGTTTTGGGATCCCAAAGATGGTTTGGGACAGTTTTGGGGATGCTTTCAAATGGTTCTGTGATCCTGACAGCAGTTTAGGTGGTTGTGGGGTCCTGAGGAGACTTTGGGCTGGTTTTGGTGTCCCAAGGGTCGTTTGGGCCCGTTTTAGGGTCCTGGAAACACTTTGGAATCCCAAGGACTGTTTGGCACAATTTTGGGGATGCTTTGAGGTGCGTCTGGGGTCCCGAGAGTGGTTCGTCACAGTTTTGGTATCCTCGGGACGCTTTAGGGGTTTTTTAGGGTTCCAAGGATGGTCTGGGGCAGTTTTGGGTACTCAGGGGAACTTTGGAGTGCTTTTATGGTCCCAAGGATGGTTTGGGAGAGTTTTGGGGATGCTTTCAAATGGTTCTGGGGTTCCAAGAGCGAGTTAGGGCACTTTTGGGGTCCTGGACAAACTCTGGGGTGGTTTTGGGGTCCTGAGAGTGGTTTGAGGCAGTTTTGGGTAACGGGGGGAACTTTGGAGTGCTTTTAGGGTCCCAAGGATGGTTCGGGGCAATTTTGGGGATGCCTTCAGAGGGTTCTGTGATCCTGACAGCAGTTTAGGGTAGTTTTGGGGTCCTGGGGAGACTTTGGGCTGGTTTTGGCATCCAGAGAGTGCTTTGAGGCAGTTTCTGGATCCTCAGGAGACTCTGGGGCTGGTTTTTGGGGTTCCAAAGTGGTTAAGGGCAGTTCTGGGGACCTGGGACATTTTGCTGTGGTTCTTAGGGTCCCGAGTGTAATTTGTATTGTGGTTTTTGGGGTCCTGGGCAAGCTTTGGGGTGATTTGCTGTCCCAGGGGTGGTCTGGGCCAGTTTTAGGGTCCTGGAAACACTTTGGGTGATTTGGGGATCCCAAGGACAGGTTTAGCGCAATTTTGGGATTGCTCTGAATTGGGTCTGGGGGTCCCGAGACGTGTTTAGCACATTTTTGGTATCCTAGGGACGCTTTAGGGGTTTTTTAGGGTTCCAAGGATGGTTTGGGGCAGTTTTGGGGTCCTGAGGACCCTTTGGAGTGGTTTTGGGATCCCAAGGATGGTTTGGGACAGTTTTGGGGGATGCTTTCAAATGGTTCTGTGATCCTGACAGCAGTTTAGGTGGTTGTGGGGTCCTGAGGAGACTTTGGGCTGGTTTTGGTGTCCCAAGGGTCGTTTGGGCCCGTTTTAGGGTCCTGGAAACACTTTGGGATCCCAAGGACTGTTTGGCACAATTTTGGGGATGCTTTGAGGTGCGTCTGGGGTCCCAAGAGTGGCTCGGCACAGTTTTGGTGTCTAGGGACGCTTTAGGGGTTTTTTTAGGGTTCCAAGGATGGTTTGGGGCAGTTTTGGGGTCCTGAGACGCTTTGGAGTGGTTTTGGGATCCCAAGGATGGTTTGGGACAGTTTTGGGGATGCTTTCAAATGGTTCTGTGATCCTGACAGCAGTTTAGGTGGTTTTGGGGTCCTGAGGAGACTTTGGGCTGGTTTTGGTGTCCCAAGGGTCGTTTGGGCCCGTTTTAGGTCCTGGAAACACTTTGGGATCCCAAGGACAGTTTGCACAATTTTGGGGATGCTTTGAGGTGGGTCTGGGTTCCCGAGAGTGGCTCGGCACAGTTTTGGTGTCCTAGGGACGCTTTAGGGGTTTTTTAGGGTTCCAAGGATGGTTTGGGGCAGTTTTGGGGATGCTTTCAGAGGGTTCTGTGATCCTGATAGCAGTTTAGGTGGTTGTGGGGTCCTGAGGAGACTTTGGGCTGGTTTTGGTGTCCCAAGGGTCGTTTGGGCCCGTTTTAGGGTCCTGGAAACACTTTGGGATCCCAAGGACAGTTTGGCACAATTTCGGGGATGCTTTGAGGTGCGTCTGGGGTCCCGAGAGTGGTTCGGCACAGTTTTGGTGTCCTAGGGACGCTTTAGGGGTTTTTTAGGGTTCCAAGGATGGTCTGGGGCAGTTTTCGGGTCTTGATGACGCTTTGGAGCGGTTCTGTAATCCCAAAGATGGTTTGGGAGAGTTTTGGGGATGCTTTCAGAGGGTTTTGTGATCCTGACAGCAGTTTAGGTGGTTTTGGGGTCCTGAGGAGACTTTGGGCTGGTTTTGGTGTCCCAGGGGTCGTTTGGGCCCGTTTTAGGGTCCTGGAAACACTTTGGGACCCAAGGACAGTTTGCACCAATTTTGGGGATGCTTTGAGGTGCGTCTGGGGTCCCGAGAGTGGCTCGGCACAGTTTGGTGTCCTAGGGATGCTTAGGGGTTTTTTAGGGTTCCAAGGATGGTCTGGGGACAGTTTTGGGGTCCTGAGGACGCTTTGGAGTGGTTTTGGGATCCCAAAGATGGTTTGGGACAGTTTTGGGGATGCTTTCAAATGGTTCTGTGATCCTGACAGCAGTTTAGGTGGTTGTGGGGTCCTGAGGAGACTTTGGGCTGGTTTTGGTGTCCCAAGGGTCGTTTGGGCCCGTTTTAGGGTCCTGGAAACACTTTGGGATCCCAAGGACTGTTTGGCACAATTTTGGGGATGCTTTGAGGTGCGTCTGGGGTCCCGAGCATGGTTTAGCACAGTTTTGGTATCCTATGGACGCTTTAGGGGTTTTTTAGGTTTCCAAGGATGGTTTGGGGCAGTTTTGGGGTCCTGAGGACCCTTTGGAGTGGTTTTGGGATCCCAAGGATGGTTTGGGACAGTTTTGGGGATGCTTTCAAATGGTTCTGTGATCCTGACAGCAGTTTAGGTGGTTGTGGGGTCCTGAGGAGACTTTGGGCTGGTTTTGGTGTCCCAAGGGTCGTTTGGGCCCGTTTTAGGGTCCTGGAAACACTTTGGGATCCCAAGGACAGTTTGGCACAATTTTGGGGATGCTTTGAGGTGGGTCTGGTGTCCTGAGAGTGGCTCGGAACAGTTTTGGTGTCCTAGGGACGCTTTAGGGGTTTTTTAGGGTTCCAAGGATGGTTTGGGGCAGTTTTGGGGTCCTGAGGACGCTTTGGAGTGGTTTTGGGATCCCAAGGATGGTTTGGGACAGTTTTGGGGATGCTTTCAAATGGTTCTGTGATCCTGACAGCAGTTTAGGTGGTTGTGGGGTCCTGAGGAGACTTTGGGCTGGTTTTGGTGTCCCAAGGGTCGTTTGGGCCCGTTTTAGGGTCCTGGAAACACTTTGGGATCCCAAGGACTGTTTGGCACAATTTTGGGGATGCTTTGAGGTGCGTCTGGGGTCCCAAGAGTGGCTCGGCACAGTTTTGGTGTCCTAGGGACGCTTTAGGGGTTTTTTTAGGGTTCCAAGGATGCTTTGGGGCAGTTTTGGGGTCCTGAGGACGCTTTGGAGTGGTTTGGGATCCCAAGGATGGTTTGGGACAGTTTTGGGGATGCTTTCAAATGGTCTGTGATCCTGACAGCAGTTTAGGGTAGTTTTGGGTCCTGGGGAGACTTGGGCTGGTTTTGGCATCCAGAGAGTGCTTTGAGGCAGTTTCTGATCCTCAGGAGACTCTGGGGTGTTTTGGGTTCCAAAAGTGGTTAAGGGCAGTTCTGGGGACCTGGGGGACATTTTGCTGTGGTTCTAGGGTCCTAAGTGGTAATTTTGGCTGTGGTTTTGGGGGTCCTGGGCAAGCTTTGGGGTTCGATTTGGTGTCCCAGGGGTGGTCTGGGCCAGTTTTAGGGTCTGGAAACACTTTGGGTTGATCTGGGGATCCCAAGGACAGGTTAGCGCAATTTTGGGGATGCTCTGAATTGGGTCTGGGGTCCCGAGGGTGGTTTGGCACAGTTTTGGTGTCCCTAGGGATGCTTTAGGGGTTTTTTGGGGGGGGTTCCAAGGGTATTTGGCGGACGTGTTTGGGGGTCCCTGAGAATGCTTTGCGGTGGTTTGGCGATCCCAAGGATGAGTTGATGCCAGTTTTGGGGATGCTTTCAGATGGTTCTGGGGTCCTGAGTGCAGTTTAGGGTCCTGGCTATGCTCTGGTTTGGGTGTGGGGGCAGTTCTGATGCCCTGGGGGACACTTCAGGGCATTTCTGGGGTTCCAAGGATGGTTGGGACAGTTTTGGGGATGCTTTCAGAGGGTTCTGTGATCTGATAGCAGTTTAGGTGGTTGTGGGGTCCTGAGGAGACTTTGGGCTGGTTTTGGTTGTCCCAAGGGTCGTTGGGCCCGTTTAGGGTCCTGGAAACACTTTGGGATGCCAAGGACAGTTGGCACAATTTTGGGGATGCTTTGAGGTGGGTCTGGTGTCCTGAGAGTGGCTCGGAACAGTTTGTGTGTCCTAGGGACGCTTTAGGGGTTTTTTTTAGGGTTCCAAGGAGGTTGGGGCAGTTTTGGGGTCCTGAGGACGCTTTGGAGTGGTTTTGGGATCCCCAAGGATGGTGTTGGGACAGTTTTGGGGATGTCCTTTCAATGGTTCTGTGATCCTGACAGCAGTTTAGGTGGTTGTGTGGGTCCTGAGGAGACTTTGGGCTGGTTTTGGTGTCCCAAGGGTCGTTTTGGGCCCCGTTTTAGGGTCTCCTGGAAACACTTTGGGATCCCAAGGACAGTTTGGCACAATTTTGGGGATGCTTTGAGGTGGGTCTGGGGTCCCGAGAGTGGCTCGGCACAGTTTTGGTGTCCTAGGGACGCTTTAGGGGTTTTTTAGGTTTCCAAGGATGGTCTGGGTCAGTTTTGGGTACTGGGGGGAACTTTGGCGTGCTTTTATGGTCCCAAGGATGGTTTGGGAGAGTTTTGGGGATGCTTTCAGAGGGTTCTGGGGTTCCAAGAGCGATTAGGGCACTTTTGGGGTCCTGGGCAAACTCTGGGGTGGTTTTGGTGGGTCCTGAGAGTGGTTTTGAGGCAGTTTGGTTAACGGGGGGACCTTTGGAGTGCTTTTAGGGTCCCAAGGATGGTTCGGGGCAATTTTGGGGATGCCTTCAGAGAGTTCTGTGATCCTGACAGCAGTTTAGGGTAGTTTTGGGGTCCTGGGGAGACTTTGGGCTGGTTTTGGCATCCAGAGAGTGCTTTGAGGCAAGTTTCTGGATCCTCAGGAGACTCTGGGGTGGTTTTTGGGGTTCCAAAAGTGGGTTAAGGGCAGTTCTGGGGAGACCTGGGACATTTTGCTGGGGTTCTAGGGTCCTGAGTGTAATTTTGGTGTGGGTTTTGGGGTTCCTGGGCAAGCTTTGGGGTCGATTTTGGTTGTCCCAGGGGTGGTCTGGGCCAGTTAGGGTCCTGGAAACACCTTTGGGTTGATTTGGGGGATCCCAAGGAAAGGTTAGCGCAATTTTGGGGATGCTATGAATTGGGTCTGGGGTACCGAGGGTGGTTTTGGCACAGTCTTTTGGTGTCCCTAGGGGATGCTTTTAGGGGTTTTGGGGGGGGGGTTTCAAGGGTATTTTGCGGAAGTTTTGGGGGTCCTGAGGATGTTTGCGGTGGTTTTTGGCGATCCCAAGGATGATTTTGGGGCGGTTTTGGGGATGCTTTCAGATGGGTTTGGGGGTCCTGAAGCGCAGTTTTAGGGTCCTGGCTATGCTCTGGTTGGTGTGGGGCAGTTCTGATGCCCTGGGGACATCTTCAGGCATTTCTGGGGAGTTGCAGATTGGTTTGGGGCAGTTTTGGGGATGCTTCAGAAGGGTTTCTGTGATCCTGACAGCAGTTTAGGGTGGTTGTGGGGGTCCTGAGGAGACTTTGGGCTGGTTTTGGTGTCCCAAGGGTCGTTTGGGCCCGTTTTAGGGTCCCGGAAACACTTGGGATCCCAAGGACAGTTTGGGCACAATTTTGGGGATCTTGAGGTGCGTCTGGGGTCCCAAGAGTGGCTCGGCAGCAGTTTTGGTATCCTAGGGACGCTTTAGGGGTTTTTTAGGGTTCCAAGGATGGTTTGGGGCAGTTTTGGGGTCCTGAGGGACGCTTTGGAGTGGTTTTGGGATCCCAAGGATGGTTTGGGACAGTTTTGGGGATGCTTTCAAATGGTTCTGTGATCCTGACAGCAGTTTAGGTGGTTGTGGGGTCCTGAGGAGACTTTGGGCTGGTTTTGGTGTCCCAAGGGTCGTTTGGGCCCGTTTTAGGGTCCTGGAAACACTTTGGGATCCCAAGGACAGTTTGGGCACAATTTTGGGGATGCTTGAGGTGGGTCTGGGGTCCCGAGAGTGGCTCGGCACAGTTTTGGTGTCCTAGGGACGCTTTAGGGGGTTTTTTAGGGTTCCAAGGATGGTTTGGGGGCAGTTTTGGGGTCCTGAAGGACGCTTTGGAGTGGTTTTGGGATCCCAAAGATGGTTTGGGACAGTTTTGGGGATGCTTTCAAATGTTCTGTGATCCTGACAGCAGTTTAGTGGTTGTGGGGTCCTGAGGAGACTTTGGCTGGTTTTTGGTGTCCCAAGGTCGTTTGGGCCCGTTTTAGGGTCCTGGAAACACTTTGGGATCCCAAGGACAGTTTTGGCACATTTGGGGATGCTTGAGGTGGGTCTGGGGTCCCGAGAGTGGCTCGGAACAGTTTTGGTGTCCTAGGGACGCTTTAGGGGTTTTTTTAGGGTTCCAAGGATGGTTTGGGCAGTTTTGGGGGTCCTGAGGGACGCTTTGGAGTGGTTTTGGGATCCCAAAGATGGTTTGGGACAGTTTTGGGGATGCTTTCAAATGGTTCTGTGATCCTGACAGCAGTTTAGGTGGTTGTGGGGTCCTGAGGAGACTTTGGGCTGGTTTTGGTGTCCCAAGGGTCGTTTGGGCCCGTTTTAGGGTCCCGGAAACACTTTGGGATCCCAAGGACAATTTGGCACAATTTTGGGGATGCTTTGAGGTGCGTCTGGGGTCCCGAGCGTGGTTTAGCACAGTTTTGGTATCCTAGGGACGCTTTAGGGGTTTTTTAGGGTTCCAAGGATGGTTTGGGGCAGTTTTGGGGTCCTGGGGATCCTTTGGAGTGGTTTTGGGATCCCAAGGATGGTTTGGGACAGTTTTGGGGATGCTTTCAAATGGTTCTGTGATCCTGACAGCAGTTTAGGTGGTTGTGGGGTCCTGAGGAGACTTTGGGCTGGTTTTGGTGTCCCAAGGGTCGTTTGGGCCCGTTTTAGGGTCCTGGAAACACTTTGGATCCCAAGGACTGTTTGGCACAATTTTGGGGATGCTTTGAGGTGCGTCTGGGGTCCCGAGAGTGGTTCGGCACAGTTTTGGTGTCCTAGGGACGCTTTAGGGTTTTTAGGGTTCCAAGGATGGTTTGGGGCGTTTTGGGATGCTTTCAGAGGGTTCTGTGATCCTGATAGCAGTTTAGGTGGTTGTGGGGTCCTGAGGAGACTTTGGGCTGGTTTTGGTTTCCCAAGGGTCGTTTCGGCCCGTTTTAGGGTCCTGGAAACACTTTGGGATCCCAAGGACAGTTTGGCACAATTTCGGGGATGCTTTGAGGTGCGTCTGGGGTCCCGAGAGTGGTTCGGCACAGTTTTGGTGTCCTAGGGACGCTTTATGGGTTTTTTAGGGTTCCAAGGATGGTCTGGGGCAGTTTTCGGGTCTTGATGACGCTTTGGAGCGGTTCTGTAATCCCAAAGATGGTTTGGAGGTTTTGGGGATGCTTTCAGAGGGTTTTGTGATCCTGACAGCAGTTTAGGTGGTTTTGGGGTCCTGAGGAGACTTTGGGCTGGTTTTGGTGTCCCAGGGTCGTTTGGGCCCGTTTTAGGGTCCTGGAAACACTTTGGGATCCCAAGGACAGTTTGGCACAATTTTGGGGATGCTTTGAGGTGGGTCTGGTGTCCCGAGAGTGGCTCGGAACAGTTTTGGTGTCCTAGGGACGCTTTAGGGGTTTTTTAGGGTTCCAAGGATGGTTTGGGGCAGTTTTGGGGTCCTGAGGACGCTTTGGAGTGGTTTTGGGATCCCAAGGATGGTTTGGGACAGTTTTGGGGGATGCTTTCAGATGGTCCTGTGATCCTGACAGCAGTTTAGGTGGTTGTGGGGTCCTGAGGAGACTTTGGGCTGGTTTTGGTGTCCCAAGGGTCGTTTGGGCCCGTTTTAGGGTCCTGGAAACACTTTGGGATCCCAAGGACAGTTTGGCACAATTTTGGGGATGCTTTGAGGTGGGTCTGGGGTCCCGAGAGTGGCTCGGCACAGTTTTGGTGTCCTAGGGACGCTTTGGGGGTTTTTTAGGGTTCCACGGATGGTCTGGGGCAGTTTTGGGTACTGGGGGGAACTTTGGAGTGGTTTTATGGTCCCAAGGATGGTTTGGGAGAGTTTTGGGGATGCTTTCAGAGGGTTCTGGGGTTCCAAGAGCGATTTAGGGCACTTTTGGGGTCCTGGGCAAACTCTGGGGTGGTTTTGGGGTCCTGAGAGTGGTTTGAGGCAGT